>NC_087161.1:16380913-16385913 GCF_035594125.1 Scylla paramamosain
CTCCTCCTCCTCCTACCGAATTTTATCCAGAAAACTCTCATTTGAATATATAAGAAGAGAGAGAGAGAGAGAGAGAGAGAGAGAGAGAGAGAGAGAGAGAGAGAGAGAGGAGGGGAAGGGGCGCAGTAACACCATCATCAGAGGAAAGGGAGACGATGTTCTCTCTCTCTCTCTCTCTCTCTCTCTCTCTCTCTCTCTCTCTCTCTCTCTCTCTCTCTCTCTCTCTCTCCTCTCTCTCTCTCTCTCTCTCCGGATGATAATGGCGCCTTCGGGTGATAATGTACCTATGTTTAAAAAGAGAGAGAGAGAGAGAGAGGAGAGAGAGAGAGAGAGAGAGAGAGAGAGAGAGAGAGAGAGAGAGGAGAGAGAGAGAGAGAGAGGGAGAGAGAGAGAGAGATTTCTACAGCCTCTTTAGACCACACACATACATACACCCTTCCTCCCTCCTCCTCCTCCTCCTCCTCCTCCTCCTCCTCCTCCTCCTCCTCCTCCTCCTCCTCCTCTTCCTCTCCCTCCTTCTCCTCCTCGTCTTCTTCCTCCTCCACCTCCTTCTCCTCTCATAACCCATACAATAAATATCAATTTATATCACTTATTGCTAATCTTCTCCTCCTCCTCCTCTTGCTTTCTCTCTTACCTAAACTGCCAAGGTAATATATACTCCCTCTAATTTTACCTCCTCCTCCTTTTCCACAACAACGTTAAGTTACACAGACAATGAAAGGAATGTTCTCTTGGGCGAGAGGTACTGCCCGCCAGGTAGGGGACACTACTTGCACCAACTCATTCGTTAAGAAAATCTTATAACTTAGATAATAATGGCTTAAAACGCACACAAGCCAAGCATACTGTGTCCTCAGCTCATAATGATCCCCCTCCTGCTCTTCCTTCTTCCTCACTGATGCACGTAAGGGTCACGGCTCGAGTTCTACCCTTGGCATTGTAAGCGCGGGACTGAACTTGCTCTCCTCGGCACAGTGACACGAGAATGTGGCAGTGGAAGTCATTTTAGCTGAGCCAAAACTACACGTCAGTTACGTTGTGTGAATGGGCATTGTTGGCGAGGTTTTCCACGGCTCTAAATGGCTGACAGACCGTGGTGGCGCCAAATGTTAGTGCGATATTAGTGCACAGCTGCTGATGTATGAATTGTGAGCCAAATAACACAGATAAGTGACTGATAGAAATTAATATTTAGAGAATTAAATATACTAAATCATATAAATGTATTACTTCTATGCTTTTGAAAGGAGTCTTCATTGCAGTGATTCAGCATAATTAATTGAAAAGTGCATCACTGCCGCTAATGAAAAATAATCATAATTTTATATTTTGTTTCATTCTTGTATCTGATTGGCTAAAGACCTTATCACATTCTAGAATCGAGGCCTCTGATTGGTGCGCCTGGTGGGTGCCGAAGTCTTTAGCTCCAAGCTGCTGAACGCTCCAAGAAGGGGGGCGCAAAGGTATACCATACCCTCTGACGAACAGGTTCCCAGTAAGACTGTGCAATGCCTGGATTCTCTACTGAAGATTTTGGCACAACACTCCATAATACGAGATTCAACAACAACAAGAGGAAACGACAAGCAATGGACGCCCAAGAGACCCTCGGTGAGAAGGGGGAAGGCTAAGGAGAAACTATCCAAGAACAAGAAGAGGCGGCTGGAGAGCCTCGAAGACTGCACCAGCCACGAGAAGACGGTCACTGAAGGCTGTGCAGAGATGAAACATCGCGCGAGCCGGCAAGAACACAAAAATCAGAGGGACGGGAATGACATCAAAGGCAAGAAAACGATGAGCGTGGAGTGTTTTCATCCGATTATGGACCGCACCAAGAAGAAAAAGAGGCAGAACAAGGACGACGACGAGAAACAGAACAAGAGGAAGAAACAGGACACGGAGGAAACGGAAAACCAGGACAAGAAAAGGAAGAGGCAGGTTAATGACGACGACGAGAAGCAAAACAAGAAGAGGCAAAGGCAGGTTACGGACGATGACGAGAAGCAGGACAAGAAGAGGAAGAGGCTAGACACGGAGGACGACGAGAAGCAGGACAAGAAGAGGAAGAGGCAGGTTAAGGACGACGACGCGAAGCAGGACAAGAAGAGGAAGAGGCAGGACGCGGAGGACGACGAGAAGCAGGCAAAGAAGAGCAGGGGGGAGGGCAGGAGAGAACGAAAAGAAGGGGGGGAAGATGGAGTGCTGTCAATGCGTTAAGCACGGCATCGAGAGATGGAAGATGAGAGGGTGGTACAAAGACGACGTGGTGAGGCTGATGGTGGATGCCAAGAGAGTCAGCAAGGAGAGGAACGTGAGCAGGTGGTGCCGTCTTAATATTGGGAAAGAAAACCTGGTGTCCGCGACCGTGCGCGGCCACGCGTGCCTTGTCCAGCTTGACAGCGGCTCCTCATGCAGCCTCATGAGGCTAACACTGGCCCGGAGGGCTGGGAATCGTCACGGGCAAGCAAGAGACGGTAAAGAAATACTTGTTTACCTGGGCTGGCATGCTGGAGTTGGACGTGATCGAGCTGGACGAGGTGGTGGTGATGCTGCGTCGCTACGTGGCGGTCAACACGCGGATGACGGTCATTGTACTCGGGGATGTGAGGAAGCACTCCTTGGATCTAATAGTTATGTCCATGAGCCGCCTGCAGGAGGCCGAGGTGCGGCAGGAGTTCCATCCCGACGACAGCAGCATCCTGTTCCTGCGTCAACCAAAACGTCTGCGGCGGAGACAACCTTCGGACACACTACGCAAAACGTTCATGTTTGCCGCACGAGCGTTAGGCATCGAGGAGCCGCTGACGGTGATGGTGAACACTGGTAACGCCGCGTCAACATTCTCTATCACTAAGACTGGTCAGGACAAGATGCTGTGCAGGGACAGGCAAATCGACTGTGCTGCCGAAACGAGTCCTGCTGCACTTTGGCAGTGGCACAGACACTCTGCGAAAGATGGACACGATATACATGCGCCACTGGTTTGATTTCGTGTTTGGACGAACGCTGCTGTGTAAATTACAAGCAGCGATAGATTATGATGATTTGTCCATGACCTTGACGCTCAACGGAAAACGATACCGCTTCGACATCCTCACTCACGTCCTCCGTCTGTGTACGCCCAGAGGTGCCGCGTCCTCTCAGCCTCCGCCTTGATTTTATTGATTGATTCATTTTTTTGTTTTGTTTCGATTTGTTATCCATCAGGGAGGTCAGCAGAGGCAAGAAATAGATGAATAAAAATCCCGCTCAAAGAAGATCCCAAAACGAAGATAGGAGCAGTGAATAGAGTAGAAAAAATAGTCTGGCTTAAGGATATAAAACTGTGTTCTTCATTAAGGATATTAGACTAAGAAAATGAAGATTATGGACAGTAAATCAGGGATATTAAGATAAAGGACAGTAGATTAAGAAAATAGTCTGGATTAAGAATACTAGTTAAGAAAATAGTCTGCATAAGAAAATATTACACTAAGAAATGAAGATTAAGGATAACAAAATAAGGAAAATAAAATACAAATATCAAATTAATAAAATGGCCTGGATTAAGAATAGTAGACTAAGAAAATAGTCTGGATTGAGGATAGTAGATTAAAAAAGTCTGAATCAAAAATAGTCTAAATTAAGACTAATGCATTAACAAAAAAAATCTGGATTAAGGATGTTAGATTAAGGAAAGAGTCTGAATTAAGAAAAGTAGATTGAGAAAATAAACTGGATTAGAGATAATAAATCAAGAATTAAGGATAACAGATTAAGAAAATGGTCTGGATTAAGGAAATTAAGATCAAGGTTGATAGACTAAGAAAACAATCTGGATTAAGGATAGTAGATCAAGTAAATAGTTTGTATTAAGGATAGTAAATTAAGAAAGAGGTCTGGATTAAGAATATTACATTAAGAAAATAGACAGGATGAAGGATATTACTTCAAGAAAGTAGTCTACATTAAGAATAGTACATGAAGAAAAGTGTCTACATTAAGGATAGTAAATAAAAAAATAGTCTGGATTAACGACAGTAGATTAAGTAGATGATCTACTTTGTCTACCGTCTTAAGGATGGCAGATAAAGAAAATAGTACAGATTTAGGAGAGTAAATTAAGAAAAAAGACTGGATTGAGGATTATACACTGATTAAGAAAATGTTGTGGTTAAGGATATTATAATTAAAGAATCTACATTTAAGGAGAGTAGATTAAAGACATAATTTGGATTAAGGACAGTAGATTAAGGAAAGAGTCTGGATTAAGGACAATAGTCTGGATTAAGGACACTAGATTAAGGAAATAGTCTGGATTAAGGACACTAGATTAAGGAAATAGTCTGGATTAAGGACACTAGATTAAGGAAATAGTCTGGAATAAGGACACTGGATTAAGGAAATAGTCTGAATTAACGACAGTAGATTAAGGAAATAGTCTGGATTAAGGACACTAGATTAAGGAAATAGTCTGGATTAAGAACAGTAAATTAAGGACACTAGATTAAGGAAATAGTCTGGATTAAGTACACTAGATTAGTGAAATAGTCTGGATTAAGGACACTAGATTAAGGAAATAGTCTGGATTAAGGACACTAGATTAAGGAAATAGTCTGGATTAAGGACACTAGATTAAGGAAATAGTCTGGATTAAGGACACTAGATTAAGGAAATAGTCTGGATTAAGGACACTAGATTAAGGAAATAGTCTGGATTAAGGACAGTAGATTAAGGAAATAGTCTGGATTAAGGACACTAGATTAAGGAAATAGTCTATATTAAGGACAATAGATTAAGGAAATAGTCTGGATTAAGGACACTAGATTAAGGAAATAGTCTGGATTAAGGACACTAGATTAAGGAAATAGTCTGGATTAAGGACACTAGATTAAGGAAATAGTCTGGATTAAGGACACTAGATTAAGGAAATAGTCTGGATTAAGAACACTAGATTAAGGAAATAGTCTGGATTAAGGACACTAGATTAAGGAAATAGTCTGGATTAAGAACACTAG
>NC_087161.1:16390913-16410913 GCF_035594125.1 Scylla paramamosain
CAGTACTCACCACACGACCCGCAGCCCTCCTGACGCACGGATGGATGGGAAATATTACGATAATCGCCACCGCGGGACTTCACAACTTACTCTGTACCTCAGGTGACGGGGGAGGGGGAGGGGGCGGGAACTCAGGGCTGGCAACTTATGCAATTCGTCAATATTATGATAAAACTCTAACTCACGCCGAGTAACTGTTGAAATTGACAGGGTATATAGATCAGTAAGTATTATTGCTTTGTGTATTGATATTTGTAGGTTTGTTCGGGTTTACCGTTGATTTAGTGTTTTATGAATCGTACATTATGTTGGAACTCCTGGCTGATCACACATAGCAGGAAATAGATTTTCGCTTGATTCAGTAGGATGACAGATGACAGCTGCCTCCGGCAGCTGTCATCTGTGGCAGCATACGCCGACGACTGCACACTCTCCCGCTCCTACTGCCGCCTCGACAGTCAGCGTGCCGTCACTGAGCTGAACAGGCAGCTCGGACTGGTGGAGCAGTGGGGAAAGATGTGGCAGGTAAACTTCGCTCCTGAGAAGACGCAGGCGATGGTCATCTCGCGGTCCCCAGGTGCCTCACACGCAGTCTCAGGACAGCTGCGTTTTGGAGGCAAGAGCCTGCCACTTCAGGATTATATCAAGATCCTGGGCGTGTCTGTGGACCGCGGCCTACGCTTCGATCACCACATCGGTGTCGTCGCCCGCCAGACCTCTCTCCGAGTCTCTGCCCTGCGCAGGATGGCGAACACCCTCGACCCACGGGGCATCCTCACGCTATACAGGGCACAGATACGCCCATGTATGGAGTACGGTGCCCTGTCCTGGATGTCGAGTGCCCCCACCCACATGCAGAGACTGGATGCTGTGCAGCGGCGAGCTCTGCGTCTGGTGGCCACCCATGAGGACCAACAGCACCAACCACCAGTAACGTCACTGGAGCATCGCCGGGACGTGTCGGCGCTAGTGGTGTGCCACAAAACTCAGGTGCAGAGGGTCCCTCACCTTGACCTCCCTGAGGTTGCTGCCACACACAGTGCAGAGGTGCACCAGAGCTGCGGCCAGTAGCGACGAGCTAGTGAAGGTGCCTCGATCTCGCTCTAGCCAACACCAGCGTACCTACACAGCCAGGACTTCGCGGCTGTGGAACATGTTCACGGCGGCCACGCCCCAAGTGCAGGACATGTCCACGCACCAGGTGAAGCTGGCAGCCCACAGCTGGCGTAGCACGCACCTGTCCCCACTGGTGCTTTAAATTTTTATTATTTTATTGTATCATTGTATTAGCATTATCATCTTTATGTTAAATATGTATAGTGTTATTCCTGTAAATAATACTATCATAGGCTTCTTAAATAATTCCATACTCAACGTGGAATTTTAAGCCTCTCTGTAAATATTTGTTTAAAAAAAAAAAAAAAAAAGAGAGAGAGAGGAGAGAGAGAGAGAGAGAGAGCAATTGAGTCATTATCCTCTCGTTCGTCTTTCTTTAAGGAATGAAGACGCGGCAGTGAGGAAGCCAGACACAAAGGAAGGACAGGATGGGAGAGGGTGCCAGTGAAACAAGAAACATTAAGAGATTAAAGAAAATAAGGAGAAAAAGGAGAAAAAAAATGGATGCAGGAGACGACTAAGAAGAAGAATGAATAAAAAAAAAGTCAATTAATGGGAAGGAAAAAAATCAGAAAAGTTGAGGACAGAATATAGAAAGAGAAAAAAAGGAGAAGGAAGAGGAGGCCAAGAAAAGTGAAAGGAGAAGGACGCGTTAGAGATAAAGGAGAGCAGAAGGCGAAGATAAAGTGTTATTATTTAGGACTTAGGAAGACGCCAAGCTTATTTTGCTCGTTCTGGAGGAGAAAATGTCAGTTGTACTGACCCTCAGATGTGATGTAATATTAGGTACAGCAGCCAACGCTGACCCTACACCCAATACACACCTAACACACCCAACACACATACTTAGTACACCCAGTAAGTACTCACCCCCCCGATGCGGTGCACTGCAGGGTCAGCGGGTCACCCTCGATCAGTGACCTCAACACCCCGCCGTGGACAGGACTCCATCCAGTGTCCAGGAGCACCAGGCACGACGGCATGACTGTGGAAGGAGGATCTTGGTTACTGTTGGCGTGTGGCGGTGTGTGGGCATTGTGGGGGGCGATGGGGGGAGGAGTGAGTGGGTGCAGAGTGCTCCTGACTTTGTGTGGACGTGGTCTGCCATGTGGTGTGTGCATCATGTGTAAAGGGAGGTGGTGATGGGGATGGTGAATGTGCTGAGTGGTTTTGTGGGAACACGTTATTGTTTTATGATAGACACATTGTTTGTTATACGTAAACACACACACACACACACACACACACACACACAGTTCTGACCTCACACGGGCAGGACGTGTGACCCTTGGCGCTCTCGGGCAGCCTCGGCCAGCTTGTTGGCCTTCCCCTCACCACTAGTAATAGCGACCTTAGTTTTGTTTTTGTTTCTGTTTTCAACTCTTAGCTTTTAGTTTTAGGCTCGCCCTGGTGAAACTCCTGTACTTGTGAACACATTTAGTGAGTGAGTGGTGACACATTAAGAACAATGAGTGCTCCAGTGCAAACGTACGAACGCAACTACCTCCTACGTCGCAGGCGAGGATCAGGTTACCCTCCGCCCAAAGTGATAAAGTGCCTTAAGACCCTGAAACTATTTCGGAACCGCGGGTCGAGGGGAGGGAAACAAGTGCGTCTCATCAAGGTTGTGACCTCAAGTGCCAGAGTTGACCGCAGGGTAGGGAAGAAGGAATACAGGCACATTGAAGTACCTCGGATTTGGTACAGTTTACCCTCCCTCCTCTTATTCAATGCAACATCTCTAGCCAACAAAATGGACGAATTAATCGTGACGGTGAGTTCTACTTGTGCAGACATTGTGGCGGTTACTGAGGCGTGGCAGATTGTTCCTGAGGTATGCTCAATGCAGGGCTACCAGCTCTATCATCACCTGCGGTCAGGACGCAGGGGGGGGGCGAGTAGCCGTTTTCTGCCGCTCTTCCCTCAGCCCCTCACACCTCCCTGTCGATATTCCGGCCGGTGTAGAGGCCCTGTGGGTGAGAGTCACGCCCCCCTGCCATCCCAGCAACACGGCCTCCATCATCGTGTGCGTCATGTATCACCCCCCAAGAGCCGCCACAGCACAGTTACTCACCACTCACATCATCGACACTGCTGATGCCCTGAG
Source organism: Scylla paramamosain (assembly GCF_035594125.1). Lineage (NCBI taxonomy): Eukaryota > Metazoa > Arthropoda > Malacostraca > Decapoda > Portunidae > Scylla > Scylla paramamosain. Next base: position 16,394,137 of record NC_087161.1, read on the forward strand.
GGTGAAGTATCCTGCCGCCAAACTGGTCATCTGTGGGGACTTTAACAGATTAGATATCAACGATACTCTACACCAGCTACACCTCACCCAGGTCGTGGACTTCCCCACCCACCAGCAAGCCATCCTCGACCTTATACTGACAGACATGGGCCAGCAGTACTCGCCCCCCAAACCGCTGCCTCCCATGGGACGGAGCACCCACCTCTCCATACTGTGGTCACCCACACCCACCACCTCGACCCCCCGGTCAACCGTCACCAGGACCCACCGCCCCATGCCTGACTCAGCCATGAGGGAGTTTGGGCAGTGGGTGACACAACACCCGTGGACCGAAGTGCTGGATGTGGAGGACGTCCACTTAAAATGGCAGAATTACGTCACCACCACCACAGAGGCCTTCCACCGCTACTTCCCAACCAAGAGCGTCACAGCGCACCCTTCTGATGCTCCCTGGATGACACCCCGCATTAAAAGACTCATGCGTCAGCGGACCTGGGCGTTCCACTCCTGCCCGGTCCTTTACAGGAAACTAAGAAACAGAGTAATCAGGGAGATTAAGAATGCAAAGGCAAACTATTACCCACACAAGATACACCACCTCAAGCTGACCAACAACAGACAGTGGTACGCTAAGATCAAAGCTTTATGTGGCCTACAAAAGCACACTTCGTCTCTTCCTTGCACCTCACACCTTCCTGCTACTCTCGCGGCTCAGGAGATGAACGATCACTTCGCTGCTATCTGTCAAACCTTTCCTCCCCTCCACACCACTCTGCTTCCTGCCTATCTTCCGGCCCCCTCTCATCCCCCCAGTGTCCAGGCGGTGGATGTTTTTAAGAGAATACTCAAATTCAAACCAAGATCCACCACACCCACTGACCTTCCTATAAAAATTTACAAGGAATTTGCGGTAGAGCTAGCAACACCGCTATGCTCAATAATAAACGCTTCACTCTCCCAACACTCTTGCCCCGAGGACTGGAAGACGTCTTACGTCACCCCCATCCCCAAAACCTCCAGTCCACAGTCACTCAATGACCTCAGACCAGTCTCTATCACCCCCATCCCTAGCCTTATTTGTGAAGATTTTGTATATGACTGGGCCTACACCAAAATTTGTAATACCGTGGATATCAGACAGTTTGGAAATATTAAAGCCACCTCCACCTCCCATTACCTGACCAGCTTCCTTGAATTCATCCACAGCCACCTGGACAAGCGAAACACCTCTCTAGCTGTTGCTTTTGTGGACTTCAAAAAGGCTTTTGATCTTGTTGATCACACTGTTGTCATCAGCAAAGCAGTGAGTCTGGGTCTCCCTCCTAACGTGATAGCGTGGCTAGCCGACTTCCTCACAGGGAGGCGTCAGGCCGTTCGCTATCAGGGCTCTGTCTCTACTTTCCAACAGCTGACTTGTGGGGTCCCCCAGGGGACCAAGATGGGTCCTCTATGCTTCCTCCTCCTCATTAACGACGCCCTCACTGACACCCCCCATCGCTGGAAGTATGTGGACGACTGCACCGTGGGCGTCCCAGTTTCCACCAAGAACCCGGACTACTCGCCACTGCAAGTGATCCTGGAGCGACTGCAGACGTGGACGGAGGAGAGCAGGATGACCATCAACCACAACAAAACTGTGGTGATGCATTTCTGTACCTCCTCTGTACCAGTGCCCCCTCCCCAGCTCTCAGTGGGCCCTCACCCCCTCCAGGTAGTCCGATGTGCCAAGCTCCTCGGAGTCACGGTGGACGACCAGCTGACCTGGAAGCAGCATGTCGCCAGCACCATAAGATCAGCTACCTACAGGCTGTACATGCTGCGCAGACTCAGGTCGCTGGGGACGCCGACAGATGAGTTAAGGGGGGTGTATCTTACTTTTATCCTCCCCAAACTCATGTACGCCTCCCCAGCGTGGTCCTCCTCCCTCACACAAACTCAACAGCTACAGTTGGAGAGTGTGCAGAAAAGGGCGTGCAGGGTCATCCTTGGCCCTGCATACACCACCTATGAAGAAGCCCTGAACACCCTGAAGCTGTCCAGAGTATCCACCAGGTACAGTGAGGCCCTAGAGAAGTTTGGAAGGGGACTTCTGAATCATCCACGTCTCAGAAACATGCTGCCGCCTGACGCGCCTCGCCCTACCCGTGCCACCAGACACCACAATAAGATAACGCCCCTAAAGGCGCCACGTACGTACCGGTACAGACTCAGTGCGATTCCCACCATGGTGCGAGCCATCAATCAATAGTCTCTTCTAGATTTGACTTACCTTTAGGATTAATGTCAAGTATTCCCCCACCCCCAATGTACATTTTCAGTTTGTTGACTGCCTAAAGAATAAACCGTTTATTATTATCATTTTATTATTATTACACACACACACACACACACACACACACACACACACTCAAACAAATCATCGCAGTATGTTTATGAATGCTAACTACTAAAAAATCTCCCAAAAGGCAAGTAATATGCATAAACAATCTACTGGTGATTTCTGCGTCCGCTGGTGGTCAGGATTGAAAGGAGAAGGAAGATCGGGGGAGTGAGGGCGGCGCTGCCATTTAGGAGTGTACTGTACCAGTGTACTGGCATTACGGTATTTCAGTGTGTCGGGTCAAGTATTGCTATTGGTACAGTTATCTTTGTTGATAATACCAATGCACACACACACACACACACACACACACACACACACACACACACACACAAACACGGCCGCGCGCCTCGCTCGGTCCGTGCCACCAGACACCACAAGATACGCCTAAAGGTGCCGCACAAAGACCGGTACAGACTCAGCGCGATTCCCACCATGATGCGAGCCATCAATCAATAGCATTTCCCTTCTAGATTAGACCTACCTTTAGGATTAATGTTAAGTTTTTCCCCACTCCCCTGTACATTTTCAGTTTGTTAATTGCCTGAATAATAAACCGTTTATTATTATTATTATTATTATTATTATTATTATTATTATTATTATTATTATTATTATTATTATCATTATTATTATTATTACACACACACACACACACACACACACACACACACACGAATGTTTACCAGCATATTTTTATTTTTATTCCATATTTAGTTGGAATAGTAAAACAATTTGACTGGAGATTTCATAAAAAGTTCTATTAACACACACAAAAGCTATGACGAGGACATGTTCAGTGTAAGGCACAGCAACACCACCAGCAACACCACCAGCAACAGGCAGCAAGTATCAGACAAGGTATTAGTGGCCGAGGCGCGGCAGTCATCACCCACCTTCCTGCCGCAGAGCAGCGGCGACCAAACACCTTTAAAGTGGCGCGCACCCCACTACATGTGAACGGATGAGCGCAGCGGTGCGTGAGGAAACCCGCGGCGAGCAGGACGTCAAGGAAACAACGCAGCCTACATAGATAACAGATAAATAATAAATACACAAATAAATAAGCAATGCATAAACTTATGAGGCAAAAATTTCCGGATAAAAGAAGTTTTTTTTTTCTGCCAGTTTAGTATCCTTGGCCAGTGAATTTCCTCGCAAACAGATATTCAGCTTCACTAAAGAGGCAAGGAAGACGTTGTACACAGTCTTAGAAAGGAGAAGAAACAGATCGAGAAAAAGGAAATTAACGGAAAACAAAAAAAAATCTTCTTCTTCCGCCTCTTCCACCTCCACCACCACTTCTGACCTCTTGTGCTCCTCTGTCTGTGTCCATCACTTCTCCACTTTCAGTGCCTCCTCCTCCCCTCCTTTCCTGGCGCCACACCAGCAGTCTCTCACCACCACAAACCCTCCGCGGTCTGGTCTCCTCTGCTTACAGTCAGAATTTCAACTTTCTATACTTTCTTTAAAACTTGAACACTTTCCAGCTCAGCGCTAAAGCCACCCGGCTTCGAGGACACATTATTCTACCTCATAAAGAAAAGAAAACTGAATGAGGCATAACTATATTTCTTTTGAGACTCTCCTCTCTTTATCCCAGCCAGAAAGCCTTTGTGTGTGTGTGTGTGTGTGTGTGTGTGTGTGTGTGTGTGTGTGTGTGTTTGTAGTCTGTCATCTCTCTCTCTCTCTCTCTCTCTCTCTCTCTCTCTCTCTCTCTCTCTCTCTCTCTCTCTCTCTCTCTCTCTCTCTCTCTCTCTCTCTCTCTCTGTCTGTAAACTCTCTCTCTCTCTCTCTCTCTCTCTCTCTCTCTCTCTCTCTCTCTCTCTCTCTCTCTCTCTCTCTCTCTCTCTCTCTCTCTCTCTCGCTCTCTCTGTCTCTCTCTCTGTCTGTCTGTCTGTCTGTAAACTATGTACCAACGGTGACGCGCAATTAATCAAAACCGGCGTTGTAACACACCCGTTCATTAGCACCTCCAATCAGACAGACATCCCGGGTGGCGGAGATGCATCACGTGTTTACCTTCGCCTGCTGATGTTTATTCAGAGCCTGCATGTACTAATGACCATATAATACTGCTACTGAGTAGTGTGTGTGTGATCTCTTTGTCTGTTTAATGAGAGAGAGAGAGAGAGTGAGAGTACACACGTGCACCAAGTAACAAATGGAGCCTCTCCACAGCACGCCACCAAACAGGAAGGTGTGCATCCCCAGGTCAATTTTTTTAATAATTTCAGAGTGAAGCACGCAGCATAATGGCACCATAAACAAATGCTTCCCTTCTGACTGTGTCTCAATTTCTCATATTAATTTTCTATTTCAGAATCTCGTTTTCCTCTCTGGCCCTTTGGCCCTTCCGGTCGCTGGCCGCCCTCTCCCCCTCGTGCATGTTTGCAGCTGCGCCTTTCCTCCTACGCGAATCACGGTGCAGTAATTCTTGTGTGTGCTTATATTTAAATAATGATGAAAAAAACAATGACACCGACGATACCACCAGCAGCTGCAACACCACCACCACCACTATCACCATCATCACCACCACCACCACCACCGCCACTAACAACAACAACAACAAGAACGACACCGACGACACCACCAGCAGCTGCAACACCACCACCACCACTATCACCATCATCACCACCACCACTAACAACAACAACAACAACAACGACAACGACGACACCACCAGCAGCTGCAACACCACCACCACCACCATCACCATCACCACCACCACCACTAACAACAACAACAACAACAACAACAACAACAACAACAATGACAACGACGACACCACCAGCAGCTGCACCACCACCACCACCACCACCACCACCACCACCACCACAACAACAACAACAACAACAACAACGACGACGACAGTGAGTGTCCTGGCAGACCGGCTCCGTGAGTTGTGATCCCCAAATAACTACTTATTGGCACATTTTTGTCCTTTAACTTATCATACAGAAAACATGTCGGTCACCATAAATCCGTATTTCATTCCTACACTTCTAAACTGTAGCACCAATTATGTTTAAAGTAACGAAACTTACACACACACACACACACACACATTATATTCACAATGACACCAGAGAAAAAAGTTTATAGAAAATGCCACTCAAGTATAAATTCCAATAGCATTGTCTGTTTCATTACAACTTTTAGCTGCGTATTGTTTCAAAGAAACTCGACACGTCACGATCATAACACAGCGCTGTAGAGAGCTGCGGACGAGTGTGTCTGGGATCATTTGGTGGTGTTCCCTTCACGCCTTCCTGTGGCTCCACGAGATAGCTATCACCATGGCCGCAGTACGGACGCATATATTCGTATCTAGTACTTAAAATGTGACCCGTCTACTTCTTTACCTGGCTACATATTGCATCCATAATTCATCCATCCACACGTACGTACTCACACAGTAAACATTTGCTTACGAAATCTCAAAGCATTTTCACGCTTACAGTCTAAGAAAAGATCAATGTTTGTCTGGAGTGAAAAAAGCGGCAGCTGAGAAAAGCGTGAGGGTGAGGTGCGGAGGGGTGAGCAGCCTGGCCACAAGTGGGCCTTAGCGACGTGCGGCCTCAAGGCGAAGGCTCTGCTGAATGGGTGAAGGAGGCGCCAGACGAGTTTGAGAGAATTCATGGCGGTGCTTCAAGGTTCAGCGAATGACGCTGTGAAGAGCAGGGAGGCCACGACGACACGTTGGCAGGTTGGACGAGCGATGGGAGAGGGAACAGTGAAGAAAAACTCCACTTGACGGGATGGTACGAGAGAGAGAGAGAGAGAGAGAGAGAGAGAGAGAGAGAGAGAGAGAGAGAGAGAGAGTTATTATTTACCAATATTTACATTTCTAACTATTAATCAGCGTCTTTTGCAGCTCATGAAAGTTAAGAAAGAACACTTTAAAATACCATGATACAAAACACAATACAACGCAATACACCGCCTGAGTGCACGCCTAATGCACGCAGTCTTCCCCCTCCACCCGCCCTAACGTCAGACCAAGCGTGGGTAACAAGTCCCGCCTGCCAAAACAACTGCCAACCTAAAACGTGTGTGATTTATTTATCCTCTCTGTGGACTGTTGGCATCACCTTCATTCATCGCTCACCAGCTCTAAGGGGAATGAGGAGAGAAGAGTGAGAGGGAAGAGCAGAAGAAGAAGAAACAAAAAAACTATGATGAACCCGGATCCAACCCTCCAGCTCAGAGGTAAGAGGCAGGGAAAGGAAAGAAGGAAGGCTTGAGAGAAAAAGCAATATTGATTTATTGCCTCAGACAAGGCAAAAGGCGGGGCCAGGTTGTGCTGTGGTGTATCATGTATCCCGATCGACAGGGAGCTTTAAAATCCAGCAACTTCCCTACTGCTTTGAATTTAAGATTCATCACATAGCAGCGTTCATATTTCCCTCATATACATCCAGTAGCATCAAAACGATACATTTTCTACTTGGCGAATACCGAAAGTTTCCTTTGTGAGGGAAAGCACCACACGGAATTGAGGGAAACCTGAGTAAGCCACAGACACACCGGGACCTTTGACGAGCTAAGCGTCCGCAGAACACTCGACGTGGCCTCGTGAAGGCCCATCACTTTCACAAAGAATTCCCTTCCCATCCTGTCGGGATCTGTTGGGAGGTGACAAACTCTTCCTGGCCAGGCAGTCTCCGTGACAGATGAGGGGATTCCTTCCCTGAGTGAAGGATTAGCGAGAGGTGAGTGAGAGGAGCGTGTGTCCTCGGGAGGCGAGTGGTGGCAGCAGGACAGACATGGGGGACGTGTATACTCGTATCTTCAGGTGGTACGAAAGAACTTGTCGAAGAGGTCTTGTTGTTGTTGTTGTTGTTGTTGTTGGTGGTGGTGGTGGTGGTGGTGGTGGTGGTGGTGGTGGTGGTGGTGGCGATGGTGGCGGTGCATTCCTCCTTCTCCTCCAAGCGTGACCCTTAAAGCGGTGGGTGTGTCGAGGGAGGAATGGCAGGGGCGAGGAGTGGGTGCGTATCACGTGTTGGTATTCCACTCCAGCTGACGTGGATACTGTGCCTCAACAATTGTTTTGCCACAACGTAAGTCACAGAGATTTACGTCTAGTTCCTCCCTCGCTCTCTGTCCATTTCTTGCTTTCTAGAAGTGTGTGTGTGTGTGTGTGTGTGTGTGTCGCCACTGTGTGTCTGTATCGCAGCACGAAAGTCGCAATTTGTTCTGTGCAGGTGAGGCAGGGAGCGAGGCAACGCAGAGCCTGCCTTTATAGACTGGAGCGCTGTGATAATGTAATTTTCGGGAGACTTCAGAGACCACAGGCGTAGATGGAGTGCTTTAGATACAAGAATGCACGCACACTAAGGTGAGTGGCGTGCAGCCAGTGGGATGAATGGCTGCGTCAGGGACTGTTCAATCATGGCAGAGTTTTTAAGTATGAGTAGTTGAAACCAAAATCGTGATAAACTTCGCATTCGGCCACACTAACCGCAGCAATCTGCAGGTGAACATTCTCACACTGGTCTGGCGCCACGCACTCCGTCCTACCCAGCAAGATTACACACTGCCTCAGCGTTACATGGCATCGCGGTGCAACGAATGAGAGCTGCATAAGACTCCACTCTTTGAGTCACCACTCTTGTCATGCACACAATGTTACACGCCGACACAAAGAAGGAGCAAATTGCAGTGGCTTTCTGTAATGTTCTCGAAATCGTGGTGCATTATTCGAGTTGGCTGTTCATTATATTTGCTGTTCCTGGGTCGTTGCATTAGAGCTTTGCTGCAGCTTATTTATCTCAAAATACTCACTGCTTGAACAACATTCTTCATACAATGCTATGGTATTTATCAATGCTATCGGGATCCCTGAGTAAACCAAGGCATGATAATTTAACTAATACAACGTTTGATAATGTATACTTAGGAGGAGGAGGAGGAGGAGGAGGAGGAGGAGGAGGAGGAGGAGGAGGAGGAGGAAGGAAGGAGGTGTAGAGGACCCACTCCCTTCTCACTCTACCTCTCACTATCACCCTCACTGTCACATCTCCACTTCTCCTCTCTCACACCTCTTACTTCTCCCCTTGTCTCTCTCTCAGTCATTTTTTTTTATCCAAATCCGTGACCTACCCACTCACTCTCACTCTCACATCTCCATCTCTCTTCCTCTCTCACACCTCTCTCACTTCTCCCTTTCTCTCTCTTTCTTCCGACTTTTTAATCCAAATCTGTCATCTACCCACTCCCCTCTTACTCTCACTCTTATTCTCATATGTCCATCTCTCTCCTTATCCACGGTCTTTGACAAAATGTGTGGATGTGATATATATAAAAATAAATCTTAAGCCCTTACCATGTGTTGTTGTCCACACTATACTACAACGCGGCCGCTTCTCAGGAAATATGCGGGAATAAGCTGGGGCGTCCATTCATATTGTGCTCCAGTTGTCGTTATGACCAGCTCCCTCCTTGAACCTCTAAGGGTAAGCTAAGTGATGAGGGCGGGCTGGGGAAATACCTGCACGGGTCATCCCCTTCCAGGTGGACCCAAGCGGCGAATGCACCAACAGCCGTGCCACGCTCTCCCACGCCCCACCCTACGCCCTCCCATGCGCACTGCACACCTAGTTATTTACTTAATCGATATCACCTCTTACGTTCTTGATTTAATTACATACTGTCAAACCTTTCCCTCTCAATGCACAGAAATGCACTGGCGACGCAGTGCTACTTCAATTACATGTATAAACGCAATGGTACACTGTGTACGTGGAGGAATGTGTGCGTTGTGCTGTCAAGTGCTGATGCGTGTGTTACGTGGGTGGCACACATGAAGCCCGTGCTGGAGTGTGTGGGCGGCAGTAATGGTGATGATTCCCTCTGACCCACAATGCCGCCTGGTGGCCGCCTCATCCTCGAGACACTGGCACCAAGACGCGCCATTTTGAGCTACACGGAGATGTGCAGCACGTGTCCTGCCCCAGCAAGCCGTGAATGTGCCCCGATGTCCTCACTGTGCTCCCTGAACGAGCCACACGCGACCCACGCAGCCACGTGACCGTCAGTTGCGCAACCCGCATTGGAGGCAGGTTACATGTTTTCCCTTTGCTACAAAAAAAGGCTAAAATGGAAATAACATAAAATACACTCATGAAGTGACGGAAAATCTGCATGTATTGTAAAGATGTTTTTTTTCCAGAGAGAGAGAGAGAGAGAGAGAGAGAGAGAGAGAGAGAGAGAGAGAGAGAGAGTCTTAAGAAAGAAACAACTGAGAACCTGAACCACAAAACATCATTAACCTAACAAATGTGGCGGATGAAAGATAAAAGAGTACAAAGCAATGTAGCGAAACAATACGAAAACCTTTAAAATCACCCTGGAGTCGAGGCATTAAAGTGGTGGGGAAACTGAGTCAAAAATTACCTCTCGCGGCAACAGTAAGTATTCCAGGTCTACTCTGCCTTTGTTCCGGCCTTGCTCTCCACTTGCACCGCCCGGGTCCAAAAGAAGAGAGATTAACGCAGCGGAAAAATGTATTATTTTCTTTTAAGAGAAACGCTGCTCAGGGGAGACATTAAAGTGTTTTAAAATGCTGGCAAGGTCTTAAGAGTGTTCAAGCAACTCGAGTATCTTTCCTTATCCTCATTTCAGGAAAGAAAAGTAAAAATTAAGTTAAGGCGACCAAAACTTTTCTTTATTTTTATTTTACTTGTTATGAGCGATTTCGCCTAAGAGAGAGACAGCACTTAAATTATGGAGCGTCGTGCTGCGTAAATCAAGAACGCCTCGGCCACACAGCTGACCATCGGTGCCTTCTGACAAACAGGGATGCGTTAACTTCATCTACTAGTATATTTTATAAAAAAAAGAATAAATATTATATACATTACTATATTATGCATTGATTAGTTTGGGGAATCAGGAATGTTTGTTGTGTGTCACCTATTTATATTTGCAACGTACGCACTCCTAGAACACAGCAAGGATAAAAGAAGCAAGATTGGAATACGTTCGTGCACAAAGTTTCCCTTCATATCTTCCTCCCACGCAGAAGCAAGTCAAGGACACAATTGCGCGAGTTTGCTACACTTGCACCCAGTAAAAGTAAGAGAGGAAGATGTGGAAGCTCCAGATGCCATCTATTACAAATCCCGGTAGCAATCACAGCCAGACATATGAATAAACAAACTGTCTTGGTGTGGAAGATGAAATGAGGTCTGTGGTGGGCGGTGGCAGAGACCCTCCCTCTGCCTCACACTCTCCCACGCCTCGGCTGGCCAGCGTCTTCACATAATATTAGTGAGGAATCTTGAGGGTTTGGCGGCGCATCTATTGACATCCTGGCCGGCTGGCGGGGCAGTATATTCTGCTTCATATCGCACCTCTGGCTGGAGTATCTTAAAGCCATATGTCTCCGGCACACGTTTCCGATAACTTGGCGATGAGTGGAGGAGCAAATCACCTCCCAGGCCCCTCGCCCCCTCCCATGCCCCTACTGCCGCTGTCATTCACCACGTTAACATTCGTGCCACGGGTCATCAGGCGTCGCTATGTCACGCCTCGCCGCCTCCTGCCGCTCAACGCACAAGCTTTGAATAAGACGTTGGTGATAAGACGCAAGGGTGTTGCGGGATGCGCCGGTGGTGGTGGGCGCCTGCAGCTTTTGGTATTCAGCTAAATCATCATGTATATCAGCACGCAAGGTGAATGACAGGATATTTACCCTGATGGTGATGCTAAAGGTCATCTAATAAAGATTTTTTGCCAGTGCTGGTGGAAGCGACAAAGTTTTTGGGAATGAAAGAACACCTCTCCTTACACACACACACACACACACACACACACACACACACACACACACACACACACACACACACACACACACACACACACACACACACACACACACTCATAGACACACACACACACACACACACACACACACACACATCTCTTGAAAGGCCTCTAATAGTATCATAAATATCCTAATTTGACTGAATACTCCCAGGACATCACCGAGAGATCTTCGGCCAATCAATCAATCAATCAATCAATAAATACATAGAAATAAGAGGAAGGAACTAGTCTTGCTCTCCTTACCGTACACAGTGAGGGTGACGAGGGTGGAGCGGGTGGACGACATTTCAAAGTCCACCCGGCACTTGTAGGTGGCGGTGTCGGAGCCTTGCGCTGGGTCAAGAGTGAGACGCGCCCCGCTCGGGTCAGGCTTCAGGCACGTCCGCGTGCTGGGATCAGTCATCTCCTTGCGCTCTTCACCCTCCCGCAGGTCTGTCTGTCAAAGACACTAAAGGAAACACTTCACCTCCAGCCACTGCTATACTGCTACACCACGCAAAACACTGGGGCGCTCTCTCTCTCTCTCTCTCTCTCTCTCTCTCTCTCTCTCTCTCTCTCTCTCTCTCTCTCTCTCTCTCTCTCTCTCTCTCTCTCTCTCTCTCTAAAACGTCCCCTGAGAATCGTGGACTATCGCCTGGGAAAACATTTGAGCATCTTTGTTACCGAAATCTTAATTACACTTTAAAAGTTAAAGAAATTTTGAAGAATAAGTGATATACTTTTTTTTATGCTTAAGAGGATGGTTATGGGTCTACAGTACACACACACACACACACACACACACACACACACAAACATATAAATCGAGATATTTTTTTCACAATTCGCGAAGGTAAAAGAGGATCTGTATTGTAGCTTTACAAAAAATAATAATTCCACGATAAGGTCGCAGGCGTGGGAATGACCGCCTCCCCTCCCACCCACCCACTTGAGTATGCACGGCCACACAAATTACAACTTGTCACCAAATTACTCAACTAAACAAGGCGTTTCCTCAACACTTCCTAAACTCATAAACATTTCGGATCGATGTTTTGCTTTTTTTGTGCCATAACTGTTGCCACACCAGCTTTGTGCAGTGCAGTGAGTGGGCGTGGCAGATCTCACACCGCCATGTTCCCTCGCCATCCATCACTCTGGTCGCTCATTACTCAGCTAGACATCGCCCCCCGCCCAGGCACCAGCAGTGTGGTGGTGGTGGTGGTGGTGGTGGTGGCCCTAAAGGAGGCAGCACACCACGCAACACCCAGGACAGCTTTGGGTATTACCTGAGTCAAGTGTCAGTGCTGTGTCGTTGTCAGAATTAATGGTTTGTAGGGATAAAAATGAGAAAAAGAGCAAGTGAGACTTTGAAATGCAGCATGATAATTAAAATTGTAATCTCAACAGTCCATTGGGAGAGAGAGAGAGAGAGAGAGAGAGAGAGAGAGAGAGAGAGAGAGAGAGAGAGAGAGAGAGAGAGAGAGAGAGAGAGAGAGAGAGAGATACAAGATACAAGATATTTTATTGGCCCCTTAGAAAAAGATTTATATACAAATATGTACAATTTTATAGCCTATGGTCCGATAAGCCGAAGCTTTACTACGGACCATCTACTATTTGTAAATTGAGCAGGTACATGTGATGTGGGTCATTGTCTATTAAAATAATATAAATTGTAGAAAATGATAATAATAATAATAATAATAATAATAATAATAATAATAATATAAATAATAATAATAATAATAATAATAATATAAATAATAATAATAATAATAATAATATAAATAATAATAATAATAATAATAATAATATAAATAATAATAATAATAATAATAATAATAATAATAATAATAATAATAATAATAATAATAATAATAATAATATAAATAGTAATAATAATAATAATATAAATAATAATAATAATAATGTAAATAATAATAATAATATAAATAATAATAATAATAATAATGATATAAATAATAATAATAATAATATAAATAATAATAATAATAATAATAATATAAATAATAATAATAATAATAATAATAATAATAATAATAATAATAATAATAATAATAATAATAATACCATAAAAGTAATATTAATAACAATAATAGTATTAACAATAATACTAACAACATACATTGATATATAGGGTAATAACAAATGAATAAGTGTAGTGCACTGAAATCACTAGACACAAGTTATAGCTGCCATTGCTAGGTGTTATGAAGAAGTGTTGTTTTCAGTTTTTTGATAAAAGTGTCCTGTTGGGTGATGTCTTTAATATCTTGTGGCAGTGTGTTCCAGAGCCTGCTGCCCCGCACCAGAACACTCTGCTGTACATGGTCGGTGCGGCACAGCGGCACAGCGGAATACGGAGGTTTTGTCTGTTTCTTGCTATTGGTTGGAAGCCACAGTGTACAGGGAAGGAATTTAGCGATGCATGTACAAATGAAATGGTCTGTAATGTTATGATGTCATGGAGCTTAAGTATTTTGTGTTCAGTGAAGAGAGGAGAAGTGTGATCATAACGGTGACGGTAGAACATAATACGAAGCATTTTCTTCTGTGTGAGAAAAAGACTGTTAATTAAAGTTCTAAATGCTCCACCCCACACAGCACAACAATACAACAAATGTGGATATACCGTTGATATGTAAATCAATTTTATAGATTCAATGGGTAGCTGATAACTTATTCTATACAATAGACCTGTTATTTTACTAAGTTTGGTTGGATCACCTGAAGATCCGCCAACCCACAGGGATCACCTGAAGATCCACCACCCCAGATTGTCTCACCTGAAGATCCGCCACCCTAGACTCTCTCACTTGGTTAGGTTAGGTTAGGTTAGGTTAGGTTAGGTTAGGTTAGCCTAACCTAAACTAACCTAACCTAACCTAACCTAACAACATGAACGCATTAAAAAACTGAGAGGATATAAAAAATGCAGAAAAAGTTTACTTCATTAAAAGTATGGGATCACCTGAAGATCCGCCACCCCAGATTGTCTCACCTGAAGATCTGCCACCCCGAGTGCGGCTGGGGTGGCGGACCTTCAGGTGATCCGTTTGGTTTTCAAATTATGAATATGAGAGTTCCATTTGAGGGTATTATCAATAGTAATTCCAAGAAATTTCACTTCGCTGAGCTGGCTTATAGGAATATTGTCAATTTTGATAGTTAATAAGGGTGGCTGAGACATCAGTGGTCGATTCATCATACAACTGGTCTTTTTAATATTTAGTGTGAGCTTATTACTTTTTAACCAGTTTGCAACCTTGACCATCTCTTCATTTGTAATTTTCGCCAAATCCTTAATATTTTTATTTTTTGAGTTGTATTGATGTGTCGTCAGCGAAAAGTAAAAATTGTAGTACTTCACTACAGCGTGGTAAATCATTAATGTATACCAAAAATAGTAAGGGTCCTAATATTGAGCCTTGAGGAACACCAGATTTAATTGCTTTATGAGAAGATGACTGATTATTATTTATAGTGAACTGTTGTCTGTGACTAAGGTAACTATTAAACCAATTATTAGCTGTGCCTCTATTTCCATAGTTTTTAAGTTTTTCTAGCAGTATTGGATGAGAAATGGTATCAAAAGCTTTGGTTAAATCACAAAATACTGTAATACTGTAAGACTTTTCGTCCATTGCATCATAAATATATTGACATAACTGTTGCAAGGCCAATTCTGTACTATATTTAGGTCTAAATGCAAACTGTTGGTCTGTTAATATTGAATTTTGAGTGAGATAGTCCATGAGTCTTGAGGCCATTACCTTTTCAAATATTTTGCTAAAAGTTGTTAAGATAGCTATGGGTCTATAATTTGTATGAAGTAGTTTATTACCTTTTTTAAACACTGGAACAATTTTGGCCATCTGGAGATGTTTAGGAAAAGTGCCTTCTTCAAAACACTTATTAATTATGCAAGTTAAAAATGGGGATATTATATTACTGCACTTTTTTATTACTTTAACGTCTATATCATCATGGCCGGGAGAACCTATTTTCAAGTGTTTTATTATATTTTCAATTTCTTTTTGAACAGTTGGCTGAATAAAAAAAGAAAATTGAGTCGGTTCCGGTAAGTAGCGAGTGAATGGCACTGGTGGTGGAGGAATGTTTGTAACAAGGTTGTTTGCAACGCTACTGAAGTAATCATTAAAAGCTTCAGCCACCTCATTACTCTGGGAAATAGTCTTGCCATGAAATGTTATAGATTTAGGATTTTCCCGAAGACTTACCCATAATACCATTAATCATCTCCCAGGTTTTTTTTTTAGTATTTCCTGCATTTTCTTTAAATTTAGACTTATAATAATTATCTTTGCCAATCCTGATTAAAGGGGTTAATGTATTTCTATATTTTTTTAATATTGCACTGTAAGTTAATGGCCATTTTGCGTAAAGTTTTTGTAGTCTGTTTCTTTGTTTTATAGATTTCCGTAGGCCTTGAGTTATGTAAGGCTTATTACTATACTTATCTTTGATTATGAAGGTTTTAATTGGAAAATGTTTGTTATAGATGCTTGAAAATTTAGTTATGTATACGTCTAAACAGTTACTTACGCAAGGGCTAGTCATGGCTGGTATCCAATTATATTCTTGTAGCTCAGCTGTAAAATCATTTATATAATTGTCATTTATCATCCTTTTAGTTATGATTTTATCCGAATACTTGTGAAATGACGATGCAGAAAACGAGCTAAACACTGGGAAATGATCACTGATTGATGAATAAATCATTCCACTAAAATTATAATTTACATCATTCGTCCATATATGATCTATTAATGTGGCTGACGACTTAGAAACTCTTGTTGCTTTAGTTATCACTGGAAAATATGAGTATGAGTAAAATAAATCGGATAAGCTTTGTACACAGTCATGCTTAGCTAGTAAGTTTATATTAAAATCACCTAAAATATAACATGGTAATTGTGCCCTACTTATAAGACCAATCAAGAGCTCTAATGATAAAAAGTCACAAATACTTGAATTTGGTACTCTGTAAAGTAAACCTAATAGAAACTTATATAAGTATGTGTGTGTGTGTGTGTGTGTATGTGTGTGTGTGTGTGTGTGTGTATGTGTGTGTGTGTGTGTGTGTGTGTGTGTGTGTATACCACTAGTTGCTGCAGATATTGGTAGAGGTGAAGGCATAAGTTAATGTGGATCAAAAATATTTTATGCATATATGCATTTTCAGGCGTTGTTTAACAGTGCTGTGAAATTTAGGAGCGGCTTGGCAACATATACAATGGTATTGCGTGTGTCGGTTAAACAGACTGGCAACCTCAATTAGTGTAATGTTACTCTCACTCTGGGAGTATGTCATCTATACTGTCTGGGCTCCCTACCATGTGGCTCCTTAGTTCTTTCCAGCTTGGATGTTTTGGATGGCGTTTGCTATATTGCCTTCTCCGTGGGAAGGTTAAACGGAGTGGTGACTTCAGAGATTTGATAGTAGTCGACGACCGGTAGGAGCCTGGATTCATTGTGTTTGTAACCGTAATAGGATAGAAGGAGCTAACCTAGTGAAAGCTGATCCAAGTGTAGTGT
>NC_087161.1:16413413-16428413 GCF_035594125.1 Scylla paramamosain
TGATCTCCAAACGCCGAGGCATGCATAATTTTTTTTTTCACTTTTTTTGAGTGCTTTATAACTATTTAAGAAACTCCTTTACACAGGAAGGTACCGGTCTTAAGGATGTGCTTCCGGAGGCGTGAGGAAACTTTATGGGCGTGTGACATGAACCGGGAGGAACTTGATTTCCAGGTGCAGTGATTCTGACACATCCTTACTTGCACATAGAGATGTATCTTTATTTGTCAGTAGGTAGAGGAGCTATGGACTAAAGCTACGGGCCTGAAAGAAGTGTATAGGTAATAAAATGAGAACACGTAGTTTAGGCACAGCTGCATGCAACAAAAAATTAATAAAAAAAAATTCCCAATGAAATGCTGCTTTCTGAATAGGGTCTGAAGCGGTAGTCAAAATTTGAAGGATAGGTGTCTTGAAACCTTCCTCTTGAAGGAATTCAAGTCATATGAAGGTGGAAATATAGAAACATTAAGGGAGTTCCTGAGTTTACCAGAGAAAAGAATGAATGACTGAGAATACTGGTTAACTCTTGCATTAGAGAGGTGGACAGAATAGGGGTGAGAGAAAAAAAAAAAAGTCTTGTGCAGCGAGGCCGTGGCAGGAGGGGAGGCATGCAGTTAGCAAGAGTAGAAGAGCAGTTAGCCTGAAAATAGCGGTAGAAGATAGCTAGAGATCCAGCATTGCGCCAATGAGAAAGAGGTTGAAGATAGTCAGTTATGTTATGTTATGCCTCGGCTGCTGATGCCACGCATCATTTCCTTTCCTCAGGTAACAGACACGCAGGAGCTAGTTCAGGCTGTGGAGACGTTAATGCAGTACCACTTTCCTACTACCGAAGGTTCTTTGTGGTGTGCACGTCTCCTTCCTGCCAGTGACCCTGGCTGCAGTTTCCGGCAGGAGTTGTCTGCCACTTTTCCCTACACCCACACATTACTGCTGGCCAATCACCACGGCATCGCCGATGGTACCTCAAACATGTACATTGTGAACGCATTCCTCAACGTGTTGGACGACATGCTATCCGATAAGGCCGTCGACGACGCAGTTCAGCTGGGTAGGATTGATGCTGGAGAGGAAACCAAAGATATAATTACAACCCGGATGATGGAACTGATGGAGGACGAAGACCAGTACCAGCAGCTACGAGAGAATATGAAAAAAGTCAAAACAAGATGAAAAATTAATCCCACGTGCTTATCCGATGGCGAAAGCTCCTGCTTTTAAGAGTCAGATAATCCTGCGTGACCTGGACAAGGAGACCACCCAAACCTTCATCAGCAAGTGCAAAGAAGAGCAAATTACGTTGAACAGTGGACTACTGGCGGTGTTCAACACAAGTCTCGTTGACTTCGTGTTGGAAGGAGGCCTAGAACAAGACTTTTACAGAATCCAAGAGCTTCATGCTGTTAACATGAGACGTCATTGGTCAAGTAACACATCGGGAGCACTGGGTGCTCACAGAATGATGATGAAGAACGTTGTCTCGACGCCTCTTAACTGGAAGGACCACTTTTGGGACTATGCCAGAAGCATCCATAAAAATATCACTAAAAGTCTTCAAGAAAAGTATCCAGTGACGTGTGAATTATTATTGTTGGGTGGAGGAAATGTAGAAGATATTTTTGCAGAACGATCATCACCAGAGTATGACTATGCTACATCCAACATGAGTAACATAGACCATATCATCCTGTCAGAAAGGCATAAGGTAAGGCTCCAACATCTTTTCGTGGTTACCTCATGCTTTACTGAAGCTATGGGACACGTTTCACACCCTGCGCGGACGCCTCATATACAGCTTTGTTTACGCCAACGACGTTCTCACTCGGGATAAAGCTCAGAAATTTGTGGACAAGACCTTTGAGAACCTGGTGACAGTGTTGAACATGTAAGCAGAGCAGTACACTGCTGATAGAAAACAAATATGGTGATTTACTATCTCAGAAATCATTAGTATAGCTTGACAGTTGTCATACTCAGAAGACAAGCCACAAGGTGATATGACAAAAGTATTTAACTTATTAATGAAATACCATATAAATGACAAAATATTCAGATCACTATATAAATTAAAAGATAACATAATAGCTTACTACAGCATAGTGTATCCATATTTACAATAATGTAGCCATGTTTGGTGATCCACCATGAAAACATTTATAGTTATTACTCTTACTAAAAAAAAAAAAAAAAATATTAGTTATATCTGAAGTACCCCTTAAGAAGGACACATGCGCTATTTGTCCAACACACTATACTGTTAATTCAATTTCATATCAACTAAAATTGGTCAGTTGGTATCTGGATCTCTTATTACTTTAGATAAAATTTCAATTTTTCAAAGATTTCTTTCTTGACATTTAAGATCTCTAGAATACTTACATCCACCTTGGCTGCCTTCAGAAGTTCAGAAAACGTTGGTCACATGTTCATCTTGTATTTTCTGCTTGAAGAAATTAAATCCAGGGAGGGAAGAATAATTGTCCTTCCTCCACGTTAAGGGCGGAGTGTCTCGCCCAAGGTTTCTCTTCCTCCTCTCGAATCCTCGAGCAGAAAGGACTCAGGCTGCTGACTCGTCATGATACAGGATCACCGCGTCGAAGCAACGCCTCGAGTGTCCTCGTCACCACCCCCTCCCTCTTTGGTAGGGGGAACTCTGCAGGAGCTGAGGCAATCGTGAGGCCAACAGACACCAGGCGGCAGACCGCTCTCACCACCTGCCACGACACCTTCGTTCAGCTGTTCTCCTCTACCGCTCCGGAAGGCTTTGGTAAAGATTGTGGCTGATCTCACCTGCCCTCAGTACCTGGCACTCATCTGCCGTTGGCCCCAACTCGTTCCTGGTTCAACCCATGCCGGGCGAGACGAGATTCCTACGGCTGCAGGGACGCCGGCCTCCAAGGACTCCCCCAGGACTCTTGGTGATATTGCCGGATATCTCTGTTATTGTTGGGTTGTGTTTTTGTTTTTTGTTAATTGTTATTGTGGAGTTCCGTTCTCCCTCGTTTTCTTTACGTCCCAATCTTAGAAGGAGTGTTGACGGGAAGAGTAGCCATCCCGGCCCTGACAGTGTATATCAATAATGATAATTCTCTGTCCCTACATAATTCTAACTATATTACTGTTACGCAGGGCTTTTACATAGGCTGCCCGTGTTCATAGAAATGAGAGGATGGAGTTTTGGGGAGAGAATGGGATTTAAGAAGGATGTATGGTTTTTCTTTTGCTTGATATCATTATTTTATTTTGTCTTATTTATTTTGGGGTTATATGTATTTTCGTATCTCTGGGCTACTAAAACATTTAATTTGGCTTTTGCAGTTATAATTTGTGTTGTATACTCTGGGTTGGGCAACATGAATCATGCAGGAAGGATGACTGAAAATTCACCTGAGTTGGTAAGGCTAATGCGCCTTAGGGAAATCTATACTGGTAGAGTTTCTGGTCTGGTTCGCGCAGACTACCAGGTTAAGGTGTCTCCTGAGTCGCTTAGGGATTACCGGTGTGGCAGAATGAAATGTCCAGAGTGTCCAGAGTGTTCGCTGCCAAACGTGCGTGACATCACCCACTTGCATACCGCCGGCGCCCGATGCATATTTCCGAAGTCTAGAGGAGTAGTTGCCAATTACTCGTGAACATGGTGGACTGGCTTAGGCAAGGTTAGGTTAGGATTAGGTTGGATTAGGTTTAGACTCTCATGAATAGATGAGTCTTTTAATTCGCTTCAATTCGATACAATGGTAATGATATATAACTAAGTATTTTTAACAATAGTATATTAAGAAAAAGGAAATTTTAACTAGCTAGAACCAACTGATATGGAACGTCAGCCACATCTTTTTAAAATTTCCCTTATAGCTTCCTAATTTTTTCGTTACTTAGTGATCTTTTAAAACCTTAATAATCGTGCTACACTATAATTAGCATTAACATAACTTTTAGAATAATGTATAATTGTAAAATAGAACTTCAGACGCGACATCCACCTGAGTGATACAAAATATCATTTTACCATATTGTTACGTATATATGTAGCAGCCCTACAGGCGAACACACAATGATGCTGTGTGTATGAGGTAGCCTCATCTGAGTACATATGTGACTATATATGAGTACATGTGTGAGTACATGTGCGGTGATCTAGGTAGCAGCATTGTGTTGCTCGTTGTTCAGAGGCTGGCGCCGTTAGCGCTAATGGAAAGTATTGACATAAGCCTGTCGGTTGACCTCTGAGGCCCTGTGGTCACGAGAGTGATAGTGTGTGTGTGTGTGAGGGTTAGCTAACCACGGAATAATTGTTATACAGTACAGTTTAGTTGTAGTTCTGTGAGTGCATGCATAATATAAGTAGTAATTATCCTTACCAGCATTGATAATCTACATGACTTGCACTTATATTTTGCAAGCTAGAATAGGTGTAGTTAAATGTCACCTGGCAGAGGTGATGACACGGAAGGCAATGTATGAGGCACTCTGTGGCACTGAGGGACAGAGAGAGAGAGGGTATCGAGACCGCATCATGACAAGACGTTCGAGTGGAGTTTGCGTGTGACTGACTGTGACGGTAAGAGTGCCTGGCACCCCTGTACCTGCCTGAGTGGCCTGACTGTATTTTACGGTTACTTTGTGTACTGTTGTGCAATATATGGACATAAGGAGAAGCGTGTTTTCTTCTCCTGGCCCTGTGTGACTGTTCTCACTTAAAGTAATAAGTGAGTCAAAGCCTGCAGCCGCTCCCAGCCGCCCAGATAAAGTTCTTCCTGACAAATGCGCCCTGAATCCTGCAACGGTGTGAAGTGTCCCTTGCCTGCTGGTGGGCGTACATTTCAATATTAAACAATATCGCCCATGTCACGATCCCGGTTTTCTTTCCAAGAACGTGGACGGTACACTGATCGCAGAAAGTTTTAAGTGTCTGGATTTTTAATGGCCTCAAAATACCTACCTGAACTATACGAAATCATCAGCTATTAAACACTTTCATAAAACTCTTATCTTGCACAGCACGCCAGGAATCACCTCAATGCCAGATCAGTGTTGGATTAGAAAACACAATCATTCTATATAATAACAATATGTTAATAATAACGTTAACTTACAAATAAATTGAGGTAATATACATTAAAAGAAATTAGGGAAAAAATTTCTTCCATAGACCAACACAGGGTAATTCCCACACTCAGTCACTATAGTTCCCCCTTACTCAGGGTCTCATATCGCCTCCCTTGTTGCTTAAAGGTGATTTACATCAATATATGACATTCCCGTTATTTCACAAAGCACTAAAACCCTTTTACTGCTTCACAGGCAGGTGGAATATTTTCCCCAGGTGCAGGAATTTTCCCAGATGCTGTCATCGCATCCCCAAACAACAATTCCCGTCTTTTATCTCCTCAGACCTCACAAGACATCACCACCACCGCCAGAATTCACCTATAACACCATAACACCATCCCCAAAGACACCAATAACGCCACATTACCACCACAACCCCAACCACAAAATGGCTGTCTCTCACCCTGACGCTACCCCCTCAGCGTTATATCACCGACACAACTCGCCAAACAAATTTAAGCAAACGAGAGTTCTTGGTACCACAGAAGACTCACCAGCTTCATCTTAGAAGTCAGGATTATACCACCATATCGTCAATACCTCTACACACCTGCTCAATCACTACAACACCACCCAAATTTATCCTGTGAGACAGCCACCCTTCTTTTCCCTCTGGGCCTCTATGCATCCTGAATTTTGCTGATTCAGATACGAGAGGTAGACATGTATCGTCCCTGGCCTCAACACATTTCATCTCAAATACACCTTTTTCTTACATATACATACATATAAAGAACTTAGATTATGAAAAGAATAATACCACTATGAAAAGAATAATACCACATATAAAATGAGAAAATAAGCCTTATAATTTAAATATAAATATAATATAAAAAAAACGTGTTCCTTTTAACTTAATCATTCATTCCTTTCTCTGGTAAACTCTGGAACTCCCTGTCTGCTTCTGTATTTCCACCTTCCTATGACTTGAATTCCTTCAAGAGGGAGGTTTCAAGACAATTATTCATCAATTTTTGACCACTGCTCTGACCCTTTTATGGGACTGGCATTTCAATGGGCTTTTTTTTTTTTATTTTGCCCTTGGCCAGTGTCCTTCCTACATAAGAAAAAATAAAAATTGTAAACTTGGCAAATAGCATGACACCCACTTACATACTTCACCTTCTCCGACGCTTTGATAGACTTCACTGCATCCTGCTCCACGAATGAGTGTCTGTACGATAAGATGGGCGCCCGGACTGTCCAGACATTTCATCCTGCTACAGCGGCCCATAGCGGCATAGGGAGCGCAAAGGAACGGCAGAGCCCAATAGACAGTCGACAGGAGGTGCACAGAATGGAGGGACCTGCAGTCTGTTACCCCCATACCGTGACGCAACGCAACGCGGAGCACTCAGCCGGCGGGGAGGAGGTACCACGACGATGGAGGCCAGTTGGAGGTTAAGGGAAGGGTGGTGGCTCTTCTACCACATACCCTCCCCTTATGGATATGCTGCAATACTTTGTTACATATGTACGTTTTCAGCTTTCAGCAACTCTGTGGGTCATGTATGTGCTTTTATTAGTAACATGTCAGCCAGTGTTTCTTTGGGGAACTCTTAAATATTCACTTAACGTTTTGAGTCAGCCTGTCACATAAGGGAAAATCCAACAATGAAATACGAGTACTATCCTAGCCAGCAAGTGAAGAAATTGACTGACTTTGAGTAAGTATAAGTATGTAAGTAAGTATAATTTTGTTAATCCACAAATAACGGAAATTAAGATACTCGCAGTCGATTAAATAGCAACAATTATTGTTCCTTCTCAATCCTCCAACTAGCATTGGGCCTCCTTTGCTGCTTCATTCAATGGAAATGGTAACCACCATCACTGTGTTTTGCCTGTTGTTCTGAGCGTCAGGATAGGAGGAAGAGAATGTGGAATGTAATGTTGTGTGTGTGTGTGTATGTGTGTGTGTGTGTGTGTGTGTGTGTGTGTCTGTGTGTGTGTGTGTGTGTGTAAAATTCTGCTCATATCAGACATAATATCAATGTGTTATTGGTTTGTGTTGTGAATTCCATATAAATTAAGGGGTAATTAACATTAATCTAGTACAAACTAAATATTATTTATTAATATAAGTAAAATGGAAAGTAATGTGAATGGATCACGAATACTCTTGTTGAATGATGTATCAAGGAGGCCAGGAGACATAAGAACATAAGAAATAAGGGAAGCTGCAAGAAGCGACCAGGCTTACACGTTCCAGTCCCTGTATGAAAAATACCTACCTATTTCCATCTATTATCTCCATCCATAAACCTGTCTAATCTTCTCTTAAAGCTCTCTAATGTCCTAGCACTAACAACATGATTACTGAGTCCGTTCCACTCATCTACCACTCTATTTGACAACCAATTTCTTCCTATCTCCTTCTTAAACTTAAATTTTTCAAGCTTGAACCCGTAATTTCTTGTTCTACCCTGGTTGCTGATCCTAAGAATTTTGCTTGCATCCCCCTTGTTATAACCCTTATACCACTTAAAGACTTCTATCAGGTCTCCTCTTAACCTACGTCTCTCTAAAGAATGTAAATTTAACAACTTGAATCTCGCCTCGTAAGGAATACTCCTCATCCCCTGTATCCTTTTAGTCATTCTCCTCTGTACTGATTCTAATAGACCTATATCTTTCCTGTAATGTGGGGACCAGAACTGCACAGCGTAGTCTAGATGAAGTCTCACCAGCGCCAAGTATAACTTTAATATTACTTCCAGCCTTCTATTTTTAACACTCCTAAAAATGAATCTTAGTACCCTACTTGCCCTGTTTCTGGCCTCTATGCATTGTTTTCCTAGACGGAGTTCAGAGCTAACTATAACTTCTAAATCTTTGTCGTACCCTGTAACTACCAGAGTTTGGTTGTTTAATGTGTACCTACTGTGTGGGTTTCCTCTGCCTACGCTAAGTACTTTGCATTTATTGATATTAAATTGCATTTGCCATCTGTCCGTCCATTCATTCATCCTATCTAAATCTGCTTGCAAGGCGATGGTATCTGATTCTGACCTATTTAATCTACCTATCTTTCCTGGTGCTTAAACTTTTTTGCCTATCTATCTCCTGTTCCACTATCTCCCTAGTTATGGAAATATCTGTCAGCTTCTCATTCTCCTCTGCTCTAAACACCTGTTCACTATCTGGCATATCCTACATGTTTTCCTGGGTGAAGACAGTTAAAAAAATACTCATTGAGAATTTTACTAATCTCCTCCCCAGAACTAACCAGCTTCCCATCTGCTGCCTTTAATAGCAGCAGACTGCCTCCTCGGAGGAGGAGGCAGTAGACCCAGTGAGGTCTAAAGCACTGTTCAGGGGGTGCTGTGAACTTATTATTAAACCCAGCTGTGACCTCACTGAACGTTTCCCTTTGTGTCTCACAACACAAGGAGGCAGTCACAGCCTGTGCTCTAAAGACAACTCTCTTCCTCCACACAAAACTACAAGCACCCAATAACACACACACCCTTTATTAAAAAATTTCATTAAAAAAAATCATGGCGACTCCTACACCAGCCTCGGAGTCCCCATCTGGGGAGGGGACCATAAATGTCCCCAGGTCGGACTGCCTTTCTGTTGACGACCCTATGTGTCTTGACACCCCCCTCAACTTATTCTTCATTAACTTCTGCAACATTCACGGTCTAAGATCTAATTTTCAATCTGTAAAACACCACCTCTCCTCTTCTAAACCTCATTTTCTTTTCCTCACTGAAACTCGGGTGTCTGAGGCAGCTGACAGTAGCCCCTTTTCTGTTCCTTCCTACTTTCTCTATCCTCATTTTTTATCCAAAGCTGGATGCTGCGTTTATGTGCGCAGTGACTTAACCTGCTCTCGTGTCCACGCTCTTGAATCTTCCGAGTTTTCCACCATCTGGCTACGACTACAGAGTCACTCTCAAACTAAATTTATCTGTGCTGTATACCTTTCACCTAACTCCTCTGACTATAAGAATTTCTTTGACTACTTAACTTCCAAAGTGGAGCACATTCTGACCCTCTTCCCTTTTGCAGAGATCTCCATTCTTGGAGACTTCAATGTTCACCACCAGCTTTGGCTTTCCTCTCCCTTTACTGACCATCCTGGTGAACTAGCCTTCAACTTTGCTATCTTCCACGACCTAGAGCAATTGGTGCAACACCTTACTCGTATTCCTGACCGTCTTGGAGATACGCTCAACATTCTTGACCTTTTCCTGACCTCTAATCCTTCTGTTTATGCTGTCATCCTTTCATCTATCTCCGTTGGGCTCCTCCGATCACAATCTCATATTTGTATCTTGTCCTATCGCTCCAATCCCTCCTCAGGATCCCCATAAGCGAAGGTGCCTCTGGCGTTTTGCCTCTGCTAGTTGGGGAGAAATGAGGGGGTATTTTGCTGATTTTTCTTGGAATGACTACTGCTTCCGTGTCAGAGACCCGTCTTTGTGTGCTGAGCGCATAACAGAGGTGATAGTGTCTGGCATGGAGGCGTACATTCCTCACTCTTTTTCTCGACCTAAACCTTCCAAACTTTGGTTTAACTCAGGTCATGCTATACATGAGAGGTGGGCCACAGAAGGTACTTAAGTCTTCCATCACCAGAATCTCATGCACTTTATATTTCTGCCCGGAACCATGCCAAGTCTGTTCTCCAACGAACCAAAAACTCCTTCATTAACAGAAAGTGTCAAAACCTTTCAAGATCTAACTCCCCTCGTGACTTCTGGCTTCTAGTCAAAAAATATCTCCAATAACTTTGCTTCTTCTTCTTTCCCTCCTTTATTTCAACCAGATGGCACAACTGCTATTACATCTATTTCTAAAGCTGAACTCTTCGCTCAAACCTTTCTAAAAAAAACTCTACCTTGGACGATTCTGGGCTTGTTTCTCCCTCTTCTCCACCCTCTGACTACTTCATGCTACCTATTAAAATTCTTCGCAATGATGTTTTACATGCTCTTGCTGGCCTAAACCCTCGGAAGGCTTATAGACCTGATGGGGTCCCTCCTATTGTTCTCTGAAACTGTGCCTCCGTACTTGCACCTTGCCTAGTCAAACTCTTTCAGCTCTGTCTGTCAACATATACCTTTCCTTCTTGCTGAAAGTTTGCCTACATTCAGCCTGTTCCTAAAAAGGGTGACCGTTCTAATCCCTCAAACTACCGTCCTATTGCTTTAATTTCCTGCCTATCTAAAGTTTTTTAATCTATCCTCAACAGGAAGATTCTTAAACATCTATCACTTCCCAACCTTCTATCTGATCGACATTATGGGTTCCGTCAAGGCCGCTCTACTGGTGATCTTCTGGCTTTCCTTACTGAGTCTTGGTCATCCTTTTTTAGAGATTTTGGTGAAACTTTTGCTGTTGCCTTGGATATATCAAAAGCTTTTGATAGAGTCTGGCAAAAAGCTTTGATTTCCAAACTATCCTCCTACGGCTTCTATTTTTCTCTCTGTAACCTCATCTCAAATTTCCTTTCTGACTGTTCTATTGCTGCTGTGGTAGACGGTCACTGTTCTTCTCCTAAATCTATTAACAGTGGTGTTCCTCAGAGTTCTGTCCTGTCACCCACTCTCTTCTTACTATTCATTAATGATCTTCTAAACCAAACATCTTGTCCTATCCACTCCTACGCTGATGATACCACCCTGCACTTTTCCACGTCTTTTCATAGACGTCCAACCCTTCAGGAGGTAAACATTTCACGCAGGGAAGCCACAGAACGCTTGACTTCTGATCCTTCTAAAATTTCTGATTGGGACAGAGCAAACTTTAATGCCTGAAAACTCTATTCGTCCATCTATCAACTCGACACAACCTTCCAGACAACTATCCCCTCTTCTTCAATGACACTCAATTGTTCCCCTCTTCTACACTGAACATCCTCGGTCTGTCCTTTACTCATAATCTGAACTGGAAACTTCACATCTCATATCTAGTTAAGACAGCTTCTATGAATTTGGACGTTATGAGACATCTCCGCTAGTTTTTCTCACCCCTTCAGCTGATAACTCTGTACAAGGGCCTTAGCCGTCCATGTATGGAGTATGCTTCACATGTCTGGGGGGAATTTCATTCATACCGCTCTTCTAGACAGGGTGGAATCAAAAGCTGTTAATAGATTAAAAAAAAAAAAAAGGTTAGAAACTGTTAATAGATTTAGGAGAAGAACTGACCGTCTACCAAAACAGCAATAGAACGGTCAGAAAAGAAACGAGATGAAGTTACAGAGGGAAGGATAGAGGCCGTAGGAGGGTAGTTTGGAAATCAAAGTTTTGTGCCGGACTCTATCAAAAGCCAGTGTTACTCTGAGGTTGTTATTGTGCCAATAGAACATAAAAATATCATAGAACTGAGGCCAGGGAAAGTGATCCAAAGCACATGTGACCAGATAAGCAGGTTCTTTAATAGAGCTTTAAGAATCGCTTCCTAAGCTTCAGTTCCTTCCTTTATAAAAGACATCAGGCGAAAGAATGTGTACACTGGTACCGGACAAGCAGAGAACGCATGTCTCATCACATTAAACAGTTCATAAGACGAAAGCAAGGGAAGGAGAATTTGTGTATATTTAGGACAAATCATTAAATTAGTTTCTAACTTGAAACAAATCTATACACCCACTGAGTTCAGTTGAACCGTAGGTGCATAGCGAAACAAGCCAGAGGAACAGGTGAAGTAACAGGCAACTACTCAAATAACCAGCAAATAAGAACAACCTAAAATTAAATCCACAAATATGTCTATCAAAATATAAAGAAAATCATTGGCATCAAATCAAGGTTGGTTAGTAAGAACTGTTAAAGAACATAATGAGCAGTACACAAGTAACCTTAGTTAATTATAAAGGGTAAAAGAATCTTTAAGGGAAAAAAATAAAGTTTGTCAGACTACTTTCAACCAATTAGAAAATACACTGTTAAGTAAAGAAGACTCTGAAGGCTATGAACAAGCTGTTTCAGACTACAAAGAACTAGAAATAAATTATAGTGAATAGTTAACTAAATCTGAAAATCAAATAGAACTAATGAAAAATAACTTAATCAACAGCACCCTTCTACTTCCACAATAGAAGCCGGATAAAGCGGATTGACACATATTCACAGAACTCGGCACCCGTGCCCTCTTAATGGAGGAGATAAGAAACTGTGATGAGGCTGCAACATATTTCACTGATGTCTTGTAATCTGCTGCTCTTAAATCCGTCCCAAAAACCTCTGGACAGTTTTCTAAACGTTCTGTTCTCTTCTGGAATGCAAATTGTACAGCCGCCATTCGAGAAAAGCGTGCTGCCTTTTCTCGCCTTCGATCTTCATTGCTTGGAAGCTTTTTGACAAGGGCGTGACCATGTGCATTACACCTTAAAGATTGCTTGATGGGAGCCTTGGAAAAGTTATGTCTCTCTCATCACAGTAGGCACCTTACTCACTGAGGTCTTCTACAGAATCCACAAAATATCTGGGAGGGACTCTGCACATCCCCCACCTGTTTTATCTTATGATAGGGGCACGGTAGCAGATCCAAAAGCACTTGCCGAGCTATTTGCTGAGCACTTTTGAAGTGGCTCTAGAAAAGATCTACACCTATGGCACTTCATCGTTGACATTTGTAATCTCCTGGCTCACTTCTGCCTCCGCTGGTGGAGAGTCTTATAACATTCCATTTTCTCTGTCAGAGCTACACATTGGTTTGTCCTAGTGCAATGATTTAACTCCAGGTCCTGATGACATGGCATATTCCCTTATGTGCCACATGTCCGATTAAGCTTTTACCTTTTCACTTGACCTCTATAATTTTATTTGGAATATCGGTGGTTTTCCATCTTTTTGGGGTGTGGTTGTAATCATTCCCATTCCAAACCGTGAAAAAGATCATCAGCTAACGACCAATTATTGCTCCATTTGTTTAACTTCATGCCTTTGTAAGTTGCTGAAAAAAAATGATGAATATCAGGCTTATGTGGTACTTAGAGAGATGTAATTATTGATCTCTTGTTGAATATGGTTTCCGGAAAATGCGATGTAAGACTGGACCTGTTCGAAAAACAACTTTTTCCTATTTTCATACTTTATTGTACTTTTTTTTATGCTTTTTAACCTGAAAAAGCCAAAAATCACATTTATTTTTTATCTACGATGTATGGAAGCATTGCCGCATGAAGGATGAAATTTTTTGCCTTCTACTTTACCAATAGCATTTATAAGCATATTTTGTTATATATATATATATATATATATATATATATATATATATATATATATATATATATATATATATATATATATATATATATATATATATATATATATATATATATATATATATATATATATATATAAATATATATATATATATAAATATATATATATATATATAAATATATATATATAAATATATATATATATATATAAATATATATATATATAAATATATATAAATATATATATATAAAATATATATATATATATATATATATATATATATATATATATATATATATATATATATATATATATATATATATATATATATATATATATATATATATATATATATATATATATATATATATATATATATATATATTCTATCTATGGTAGAGCAATAAATTAGATACAAAATAAAAGAAGAGAATTTACTTTACATATAGCAATCTTTAGAATTGATGAATTTTCCATGTGAATTTTAAAAGATATGAAATTGTTGAAAATCCTGTCTTTTTTGCTAACCTGGAGACATGGTTTTTGTATGGATTTTTTTTTTTTTTACTTTTTTTTTTATTTAAAGTGAATTTTGACCAAAACTCATCCATAATTTCAGCATTTAATTTCTTATTTCATATTTACAGAAAGCTGTTAATGATATTGGGCAATACTGAACAGTACAAAAGCAAGACCATCACAGAAACTCTATCCGAATACAGAAAACTATCCACAAGATACTTTAAAATGGCATTAAGCAAGGAGCTACGAGGTCGCACAGTTGATGTCTCAGAACCTCCACCTGCAGTCCACAAGCAAGCATCACGTTGGCCGTCTACCAGATCTCTCACTGAAATCGTCCTGGTCGGATATCCTTCAGCTTGCATCAGTGGTTCCCTGCTTCCCACCAACAGACAAGCATTCCAGTACTTCCTTTATCTCCAAAGTTTACCAGAAAATACAGGAAAATCCATGGTTCAAGACCTCGCCTAAGAGACGGTTGAAGCTATTATCCCATTCTGGCAGATGGCTAGGATCAAGACGATGACCAGACAGAACTTCATGAAGCTCTTCGTGAAACTCCATGACAAACACAGAGCACTGATGAAGAGCAAAGGAAGAGCAAGTGATCCTGGAGGAAAAAGGAATGCATTTGTCCTGGAATTGGACAGCCTGTTCGACATAGGAGCTCCAGATGCTGTCCAGACATAGGAGCTCCTGATGCTGTCCAGACATAGGAGCTCCAGATAACCAGATAAACTTTTTTTTTTTTGTAGCTTATGTGTCTTTCCGCTTAGAACACTTCCCGTGACGCAACGATAGCCATGGTGTGTGTATTGTGGCAAGGAAGGGTGAGATGTGCGACTGGACTTGATGAATAAGAGTTGCCAGGATCACCGACCCCCTATATGGATGTGGGAAATGATTTACAAAGAAAGAGTGTGACAAACGAGAGCAAGTGATGTAAGGAACGTAGGCTTACAAAGAGTATTTTGTTGAGCATACACGTTATTTTCTTATCCTGTGTTGTGTAACCTTCACCATGTTCCCAATATTGTTACGAAGCTTTAAATGTCGTGTGTGTGTTGTTGTAGTTACTCTGTCTAATGTTTCTTCGTCACCGTGAGAAAATAAATAAATAAAATATAAGCAAATAAAACAGAATAAAGCCTGGCATCTCCTGACTTTTGTTGTTGTTGTT
>NC_087161.1:16433413-16573413 GCF_035594125.1 Scylla paramamosain
TTTTCTTCAACACCACCTTTAGCTATATTGGTCTCTCTCTCTCTCTCTCTCTCTCTCTCTCTCTCTCTCTCTCTCTCTCTCTCTCTCTCTCTCTCTCACAAGAACAAAAGACAAGCTGCAACAAGCCATCAAGTGTACACGCATTAGTCCCTGTATGAAGCACACCTACCTTTTTCCACCTATCATCCCCACCCATAAATGTTCCTATTTTTTTTTTAAGCTCTCTCATAACTCAGCATTAACAGCTCAATTACCTATCTTATTCCTCCTGTGAAGGACTTCATGATTCCAGGGGAGTTTAACAAGCACTGCACTCACTTGCTTCATCAACTCTGTGCCGCTTAACAACACTCGCATTATTAAAGAGAGAAAGCGTTTAATCCTTTCTGCACAATAAGTTTCTGAACTTCCTCACGTCCTTTAGCCAGAATGCGTAGAACAAATCCTCTATAATTAGTCAGAATATAACAAAGATGTAGTAAATCATGGCGGATGTTTAACTCCATATAATTTATAACTCCATTATGGAAGAAAATATATCGCAAATTTTAAATCTCTTAGTGGCATCCAGATCAAATGTTACTGAAAACGCACCACAACAAGTGTCCCAGGCTGAAACTACTCTGGAGCTCCCTGCCTGCTTCTGTCACGCCTCACTCCCCATGAATGAATGTCTTTGAGAAGACATAACCACTCTGGAGCTCCCTGCCTGCTTCTGTCACGCCACACTCCCCATGAATGAATGTCTTTGAGGAGATTATGTTTCAAGACACATCCTCCAATTTTGGATTATATTTTCAATAATTTTCTTTAGGGATTGGCACATGAATGGGCCTTTGTTTCTCCCTTTGTTGCTCTTCACCAGAGCCCCTCTTACAGAAAAAAAAAAGATCTTAAACTACTTGATTATATAAACATTTCTTATGAACACTAACATTTGTGTTCTCCAGACTGTAAGGAAACGGATGTGTTATTTGTGAAAGCGTATCAGACAACGTGTCCTTGGATACACTCAGATGATTTTTAATTCCTTGGCAATGAAAACGCAAAAATTCTCCATCTTATAAACTTTAAATCCTCTTGTGTCATCCAGCTTATAATGAAACAGATGCGTTATTACTGCTAGCATACATGAACACGTGTTACTGTCACACTACTTCACACAGACGATAAAAAAGTAAAATCCTCTATCTTATGAAGTTTAACTCCTGGTGTGTCATCCAGTTTATAATGAAACAGAATCATCATTACTGTCAACATACAAGCACACGTGTCACTACATTCACACAGATGATAAAATAAAAACAAACATAAACATCGTAAAATCCAACATCCTACACACAGTAAAACCTCTTATGGCATCACATTATAATTGAACCTC
The DNA here is from genome assembly GCF_035594125.1 of Scylla paramamosain. Lineage (NCBI taxonomy): Eukaryota > Metazoa > Arthropoda > Malacostraca > Decapoda > Portunidae > Scylla > Scylla paramamosain. The sequence goes on from NC_087161.1 coordinate 16,434,795, forward strand.
CACGGTGTTGCTGGAAACGTACAGAAACACGTGTCCTTCACCGTCCTCTCTTTTGTACCTCGGTCGCTTCTCGCCAAGGAGGTTCAATAAAGACTCCTCTCTCAGCGCTGGTCGCCTCAAGGTCAGCCAGGAATGAACACTCGCGCACCACAAGTTATGGAATCAATCTACATATGGAATACTACTTTCCTTTTTCCTTTGCATCGTCTCAGCTTCAATACATTCCCACGTGGGCATAAAGAGAAGGTAAATAATGATTGTAATGTTGCTGTGGATTCTGTTGCAGTTTCGTGAATTTGTCCAGCTGCATCCAGTGTGCCTTGCCACAGGTTTCATTTAGTTACTTTTTTATTTTATTTTTTATTTATTTTTTTCTCTTCCTTCTCTTCCTTATTATTTTTTTTCCATCATACCCTATTCTGCCATTCTCTGAGCTTCTCTTCATATGTTTTTATCTCTTCTCATATAATATTTCTGCTAATTGTTAGAAGTTTCTTTACTTTTTTTTTTCTTTTTTTTTCCTCCTCTTTCTCCTACTTATTCTTTTCTTCTTCCCACACTATCTCTTTATACTTTTAACTTCTTTTCATACTCGTTTCTTTCTTCCTCAAGTAACACTTCTACCAATAACACGCCACGGTCTAACCTATTCCACATAACTACCCAAATATGTTCTCCTCTATCCTAATTAATTATCTAGCCATTGTTTCTTTCGTTCCACTTAATTCACAAGTAACTCTCCAAATATTAAATTGCCATGTTCTCCTTTATCCCATCTAATTAACTGACCATCCTCTTGTATCCCATCTAACTACCCACTCACTGTCTCTTCTATCCTAACTACTTTCTCCTCTGTTTCATGTAATTAGGTAAAGTCTCCTTTCCTAACTACTTTCTCCTCTGTTTCATGTAATTAGGTAAAAGTCTCCTTTATCTCACCTTTCTTACAAGCAACTTTTATTTTTTTTTTAGAATTAAGTTACCTAGTATTTCTCCTCTCTTCCACTTCAATGGATAATATCTTTCCTATTCCAGCTAATTTACTAGCTATAGTCTCCTCCATCCAGCTAGTCTCCTCTAATCACTCTACTTAACCACACTCAATAGTTAGCCAGTCTCCTTCACCCGACTACTCGTAAACAAACAGGCCACGGTCTGCTCTGTCCCTCCTAATCCAGTCTTTACACCATCAAATCAACCATCTTGCCAAGAATTAAGATACCGCCCTCCCTATTTTTATAGCCCAGTAAAATTCATGACGGTAATCCCTACCCTCTCTAATTATCGGTCTTTTTGTCACCATTCCCAGTTTTATGAAGGGCGAGGCGCGTTGAGATGGGCGAAGCATCCGACCATAAGGGATTAAATTCAAGGGGTAAATATTGGCTAAGCTGTACCCTGGGAGACTTAATTATACCGATTGTGTGCTGTGTGCATTGGGTTTTTGATGTAGTGTAGTGAAAAGAGCTTTGTATTGGTGGTTGTGGTGGGTAGTGGTGGTGGTAGTGGTTGTTCTAGTAGTAGTAGTAGTAGTAGTAGTAGTAGTAGTAGTAGTTCTTGTTGTTGTTGTTGTTGTTGTTGTTGTTGTTGTTGTTGTTGTTGTTGTTGTTGTAGTAGTGTAGTAAAACTGATGTATGTTTTATATATTTTTTTTTTTACTGTACAATGAATAAATTATTTTTACTGTGTGTGTGTGTGTGTGTGTGTGTGTGTGTGTGTGTGAGGCACTCTCTCTCTCTCTCTCTCTCTCTCTCTCTCTCTCTCTCTCTCTCTCTCTCTCTCTCTCTCTCTCTCTCTCTCTCTCTCTCTCTCTCTCTCTTCTTCTTCCTTTCCATTATTCGAATATCCTATACAAATAACTAGTCATATATTTACGTAAAATTAGCCCAAGAAGTGGTGTCAAATTGTAGATCATTGGGACAGAATACTATTATCAGAAAACTTCCTCTATGAACAGCAGTGTTTGGAATGCTAGCGAAAGGCGACTGTAGCGATGAAAAGGTTTAATGCAATTGTACAAATAAAGTTCTGGACAATATTCCTATTCTCTCTTTCCTTTGCCCTTGGAAGCAATTCTAAAGTGTTCTGAATGGAGACGTAGGGGGTAAAGGGAATAAAGATCAGGAAATGACCACTTTATTCCTGACTAGTAATTTCGTAAGAAGGACAATACTAACTACCTATTCTCTCCTTCCTGTGTCCATGGAACCAATTCTTAACACTGTTCTGAATGAAGATGTAATTGGTAAAGGCAACACAGGTCAGGAAATGACAGTTTTATTCCTGACTAGTAATTTCTTAATGGCTTCCTCAGAGGACTAAAGAAGAAGAGCATAAATAAAAGTCTTTCTTCTCATGCCTTGTTCCCTTCACCACCTGCCTCTTGTTTGTCACAATGTCCTCACTAGTGTTCTGAACATCAATAATGACTGACTGTACCTATGAAAAGTTGTTTAAAGAGTAAGTTATCTAACTATATACCTTTGGAGTGTTGCTTTGACACACGTAATGGATTCTGATTGTGTATGAGAATGTGGTATATTGGTAAGGCAAGAGATATTGCGTGCAGTGACTGACACATTGCGACCTGAGATTGTGATGTAAAGTAAAATATTAAAAAAGTAAAAAAAAAAAGTTGGAAAGAGAGGAAGAGAAGTAGGGAAAAGAACCTAAGTAAAGAAGGAAAATATATAAGAAAAAAAAAGGAAAAAAAATTATTAAATACTGACAGAGAAAAGAGAGGGCGCGCGCGCGCGCGCGAGAGAGAGAGAGAGAGAGAGAGAGAGAGAGAGAGAGAGAGAGAGAGAGAGAGAGAGAGAGAGAGAGAGAGAGAGAGAGAGAGAGAGAGAGAGAGAGAGAGAGAGAGAGAGAGAGAGAGAGAGAGAGAGAGAGAGAGAGAGAGAGAGAGAGAGAGAGAGAGAGAGAGAGAGAGAGAGAGAGAGAGAGAGAGAGAGAGAGAGAGAGAGAGAGAGAGAGAGAGAGAGAGAGAGAGAGAGAGAGAGAGGAGAGGAGAGGAGAGGAGAGGAAAGAGAAGAAAAGTGTAGAGAAGAAAAAAGTGAAGAGAAAAGAGTAAAGAGAAAAAAAGAGAAGAGAAGAGAAGAGAAGAGAAGAGAAGAGAAGAGAAGAGGAGAGGAGTTCTCTCCTCTCCTCTCATTAGGAGCTGTATCTTGACCGGGCAGGCTTGAAATGAGGGAAGAGACGAGAGCAGCAGAACAGAAAAGGAAGAAACTCTAATGGGAGAAAGCGGTGACTTTACTTGTACAACTGCCGTTAACCTAAAAAATAAAGTGCACCTCATTCCTTCATCGTCAAGACCACGTTGCCATGCATAGTGTACATCAAAACTTCCTTCTGTTGATTCACAAGTTATGGGTTGGCGGAGTGAACGTGCGAGTGGCAGTGTTTCTCTCCATTACATTCTCCCCTCCTGCTGCCACTGCTTGCTGTCTCGCTCCTAATTCTGTCTTCCCTTCAACCCTTCCTCCTCCTACAAGTGTTCTCTTCAGACTTTAAACAGCTTCTTTCGTCTCTCTCTCTCTCTCTCTCTCTCTCTCTCTCTCTCTCTCTCTCTCTCTCTCTCTCTCTCTCTCTCTCTCTCTCTCTCTCTCTCTCTCTCTCTCTCTCTCTGTCTCAATTCTATACCCTTTAATATTTCCGTCGCATCCTCCACTCCATTTCTCATCGAATACACTCCACATCTTTAAATCTTCATAGACTAAACATTCACTCTAATCCACAGTGACGCAAAAACTTACACTTTATTACATCTACACATCTGTAATAACCTTTCATCATATTCTTTACTATCTCTGTGATGCTCCACACTCCACTCCACTCCCCACATGCACTCCACATCTCTGGTACGCTCCACACTCCCTTCAATCCACACTATAGCAAAATTTTCCACGTCCAGACTAATTTTCCTCTTCGCTATCTCTTTAACGCATTCACTGTTACACTTTCTTCTTCCATTGCAATACAAAACAATTAACACTGCCAGATGTAATGCATGGAGTCTTTATGAGCATCTATAAGAAAAGAGGGGGGATAAAAAAGAACAGATTTGGCAATTTCTACCCAGTTTAAAGATTGACGTGGCTCCAAAACAAGTAAAGATGTTTCAGAGTCATTAGTAATTATGGAAACGTGTACCAAATTATAGTTAAATATAGTTCATTCAGCTTCATACCAAAAACTATTTATCCTTCTCATCACTGCTTTCAGATTCTACTCTCTCTCTCCAGATTACACTAAAGCACAACTTCAAGCTTTAACTCATCACAGCACCCACATTCACCTCCCTTCACCACCGCACCATCTCTTTTGTCAGGCCGCGCCCGCAATTTTCCCATTTTTTTTTTTTTATCACCATACACAAAACCATTGCTGCTTCTTATCTTCCATCTTCCTCTCTATCCTCCTATCTTCCTGCATCTCCTCTTCTCTCTTCCTCGCTATCCTTCTATCTTCGTCCTATACTCTTCTTCTCCCATCCTCCTCCCTATCCTTCTCTCCTCTTCCCTATTTTCTCCCATTCTCCTCCCTATTTTTCTATCCTTCTCCCTTTCATCTTGTCCTGTCTCCTGTCATCCCATTATCTTCCCTATCCTTCTATCCTTCTCCCTATCCTCTTCCTCTCCTTCCTATCCTCCTCTTCTCCCTATCTTATCCTATTCTACTCTTCTCTAATATCTTCCCTATCCTCCTCCCATCCCATTGTCCTCCCTTCTCCCACTCCACCTGCCTATCCTTCTATTCTGTCCTCCTCTCCTCCATATCCCGCTACTAATGAACCCTGCACCTCCTCCCATCTGGCTCCTTCCGCAGCTCGTCACCTCATCCATACCTGTCAGTCTGGCTTCCCTCCTCCTCCTCACATGACGCTGTATTATCCCTCCTACGTTCTCTCCTTCAGGAATTGACTGATCTTTCTCTCTCTCTCTCTCTCTCTCTCTCTCTCTCTCTCTCTCTCTCTCTCTCTCTCTCTCTCTCTCTCTCGTGTCTGATCTCCTATACCGGGTGTACAAATGCTGTTATTTTTTTTATATACATGGAAAATCAAATCAAATTCCATATCTCTCATACTTGCGGGCTGGAGAGAAAGAGAGAGAGAGAGAGAGAGAGAGAGAGAGAGAGAGAGAGAGAGAGAGAGAGAGAGAGAGAGAGAGAGAGAGAGAGAGAGAGAAAGAGGCACATACTCGTACTAGCTAGTTACAAAAATTACACACGCATGATTAACACACCAAAAAAAAAAAAGTAAATAAATAAATAAGTAAATAAAAAAAAACAGACGTATATGATTACTGTATAGACACACACACACACACACACACACACACACACACACACACACACACACACACACACACACACACACACACACACACATGCACGCACGCATGCACAAAAAAAAAAAAAAACATACCTGCACATAGACGAAAAAACTGACGAATATGATTGGTAACTAAGCACGTACGAACACACGCAGACACGAACACACGCACACACTCATCATTCCAAACACGGCCACACTCCCGCATCGTTAGCGCGCTGAGGTAATCAAGCAGAAGAGGGTTTCCTAAGCTTGTTAAAATCATGTGCAGACCTGTCAGTCTGGCTTCCCTCCTCCTCCTGCTTGAGAGAGAGAGAGAGAGAGAGAGAGAGAGAGAGAGAGAGAGAGAGAGAGAGAGAGAGAGAGAGAGAGAGAGAGAGAGAGAGAGAGAGAGAGAAATGGAGCAATTTTCCTCCCTCCCGCTGTGCCCTAAGCTACTCATCTCTCTCTCTCTCTCTCTCCCTCTTCAGTTTCTTGACATCTAACCCTAATAAATAACCTAACTTAACCTATCTTGAAGTAACCTAATACTACCTCGCCTTGCCTTGCCTTGCATTGCCAATTATCTTCAGTCAACCGTCAGTCTCACGATTACTTCAGTGTCCCCTTCAGCTGAGTCAGCAGATTTATTTACTCGAGAGCTCGTTTTCTTCCAACCTGAATGAATGAAGTGGCTCCGCTTGCCTTCGCTTGGCTTGGCGCTCTCTCTCTCTCTCTCTCTCTCTCTCTCTCTCTGTGTGTGTGTGTGTGTGTGTGTGTGTGTGTGTGCGCTAGGCGATCGAATGTGTGGTTAGGTTAGACTGTTCCTCTCTCCATATTAAGCGATCGAATGAGTGAGTGAGTAATAATTAGGTTAGGATCGATATTTAGTGAACGGACATTTTTTTTTTTATGCATAATTACATCTGAGTATTCTTTGTAAGTTTGTCCATTTCTCTCCCTGTCTCTCGGCATCTCTGTCTACCTTATCAAATTCTTCAAATCTCTCTTCTATTCAGAAAATCTCTCTCTCTCTCTCTCTCTCTCTCTCTCTCTCTCTCTCTCTCTCTCTCTCTCTCTCTCTCTCTCTCTCTCTCTGTGTGTGTGTGTGTGTGTGTGTGTGTGTGTGTGTGTGTTCCGGGACAGCGGTGAATTGAGTTTACCCGCATGGCATTTATGTGTTATAATCCCTCAGGACAGGACAGGAATGAGAGCAGATCTTCCATCAGCAAGCGAGGCAAAAGAGGCGTCCTTTGCCTCGCTCAAGTGGGATCTGCGGGGCTCACTGCATTGCCTGACCCACGCTACCCAAGCTCTGCCCCTCCTTCGCCTTGCTTCCCCCGCCACTCAATGGCAGACACTCAGCAGTTGGCAGTGCACAGTCAATAGGGAACTTTAGAGTATTGGGAATATTCATGAGTGGGGATAGGAGGAAATAATATTATGTAGGTTTAGTTTATACGTTTGTATATTGACTGCCACGTTAAGTCTGATAAATTTTTGTAGCTTCACTTGTTTTAAGTAAGCTCTTAAGAGCCTGTAAGGAATCTAGCACTATTTTGTCATCTTCTTGGTTACCTACGTAATAACACACACACACACACACACACACACACACACACACACACACACACACACACACACCAGAACACAAGAAAAATACTCCAAAGTCCAAGAAGCTATCTGATTAAAAACTTACGACCATTTGGCTATAAAAAAAAAAATCATGACCAGTGGCTATTAGGACAAAAAAGTTCAAACAACTAGTGATTAATAAAATAAACTTCATCTGAGTAAACCATCAAGACTGTGGCTTCAAAAAACATCCGTAGCATCACTGAACTAACGATAATACCAGCATGGAAAACGCCAATTGCTAAGAAGTAAGCTAAGATTGTGAAGGGCAGAGAAAGAAAGGAAAAAATTATGGGTGACTTGAGACCTAGTAGTTCCTCTATGCGGCAGATACAACAACAACAACAACAACAACAACAACTAAACACCTGCACGAAAGTGACACTATCAAAATTATCAGGAACATGGAGACCACTTGAAATGTTGAGGCCAAGAGAAGGCTGACAAGTGGTGATTGGAGACGCTGCATCCTGTTTCCTACTAGTTTTCTCAATGCACAAATAATAAACAACGACTAAACAGATACGCAGAACATAGCATGATCAGAAACACTTCAGCTTATTACCTTACTTACTTCCTCTATGCGCAAGTAACAAGCAAATGACTGCACAAATGCGTAAAATATGGGTTTGACCAAAAACACGCCAGGCTGTTAACCTTTCAGTTCCTCTATGCACAAATAAATAAGCAAAACACATGCACACAAAATAGTGACTAGTACATTACCAACATCGACAGGAAGACACACCGATCAGAACAGGGAGGGAATATGACGCCTTTAAAGGAGACTGGGAGGCGATTCCAACATCCCGCGACTCTCCACGGCACAGTCTACACCGCCGCCTCGCAGTTCTCACGACCACTGCACACAGTAATGTTACGGAGGCACAATTACCGGAGAAACTAACACGCGGGCCGTCACCTTTACGTCACCACAAGATAATGGAGAGGCAAGCAAAAACTGAATGAGTCTCTTCGTTCCAGTTCACAGCAACACGGTATTGACACGGACAGCACAAGTACTAAGGAAACTAGTACGCGGCCCGCTGTCTTGACGTAAACACGCGGTACTGGCGAGGCGAGCAGGACTAAGGCGGCTGAGAGTTACAGATCCAGTGTCTCAGTTCGGAGGTTCATTGTTTCGAGTATTCTTCACGCAGCTGAGCCAAATGTCCACGGTCTCACAGTGCGGGAAATATCTATCGCACTCTTTAGTGTGTAGGAGAATACGTGAATTAAGGATGAGGTGTAATACAAGATCTCCAGGGGACGTACTTATATTCAATGGCCTTTATTGTCACGTGAGGACTAATCCGCGCTGATTCGAGTCATACATTGAAGCGTTACGTTGCCAGATTCGCCTCGGAACATTAACTCTCTCTCTCTCTCTCTCTCTCTCTCTCTCTCTCATCTCTCTCTCTCTCTCTAAAAATCCGAGAACACTCACAGCCACATCTCCCTACCTCCACTACTACTACTACTACTACTACTACTACTGCTACTACTACTGATACTACTACTACTACTACTACTCCTTATCACAAACAGCCACGTAAGGGACACAAAATCTGCTGTTGTTTGTTCTTCCTTTGCATTAATTTTTGCTCTCGTGTATACAGACTAATCCTTTAAAATGTTTCGCACCATCCCTCCCTCCCCTCTCCCTCTCCCTTTCCCTACCCCTAACAAAACAATCTTTATGAAAACAATCTTTATGATAAGCCCACGCAATATCATCACTTCCTTCATTTTTTTCTACGTATAGTTAAAAAAAAATTAGCAATAGATAAAGTGCTGTCCCCAAAAATTGGTAACCACTCAGAGACATGTTTTCCTTCCCCGTCTTTGTGTACATTATTGTATATAAAGAACAAGGCTCTGAAGACTGTTACTCCCCTCATCAACACAAGCCAAAGTCGCCATCTTACACTGTGAACGCTTATCAACACTCTATGGACTCTCTCAAGAGGAAAGCTTCAAGACACTCCTCCCACAATTTTTGACGATCGTTTTCCGAGACTCTGTTTAGGGACCGGCACTTCAGGGGACCTTTTTCTTCGTAATTTTGTTGCCCTTGTCAGGTTGCCCCTCCTGGAAAATGAGAGAGAGAGAGAGAGAGAGAGAGAGAGAGAGAGAGAGAGAAGAGAGAGAGAGAGAGAGAGAGAGAGAAAGAGAGAGAGAGAGAAGAGAAGAGAGAGAGAGAGAGAGAGAGAGAGAGAGAGAGAGAGAGAGAGAGAGAGAGAGAGAGAGAGAGAGAGAGAGAGAGAGAGAGAAAGAGAGAGCCGTCTGCAGTTTTCGGCCTCCCGGAGCCATCATTCTGCCCCAGTAGTCAAATTTTCGCGTGTTTTTAAGCGCGCCAAATTAACGTCTATGTCTTAAAAACACTGCACAACAAAGAATGATTCAAGCACATCCGACACTTCTGGAAACTAGCTTACAGTATTACTCCTTTCATCAAACGTCTTCTCCCCCCCTCTCCAGTTTAATGACCTCCCATTAACATGCGTCTGCTCACGCCACAACAACGTTAAGTTACACAGACAATGAAAGGAATGTTCTCTTGGGCGAGAGGTACTGCCCGCCAGGTAAGGGACACTACTTGCACCAACTCATTCGTTAAGAAAATCTTATAACTTAGATAATAATGGCTTAAAACGCACACAAGCCAAGCATACTGTGTCTTCAGCTCATAATGATCCCCCTCCTGCTCTTCCTGCTTCCTCACTGATGCACGTAAGGGTCACGGCTCGAGTTCTACCCTTGGCATTGTAAGCGCGGGACTGAACTTGCTCTCCTCGGCACAGTGACACGAGAATGTGGCAGTGGAAGTCATTTTAGCTGAGCCAAAACTACACGTCAGTTACGTTGTGCGAATGGGCATTGTTGGCGAGGTTTTACCACGGCTCTAAATGGCTGACAGACCGTGGTGGCGCCAAATGTTAGTGTGATATTAGTGCACAGCTGCTGATGTATGAATTGTGAGCCAAATAACACAGATAAGTGACTGATAGAATTAATATTTAGAGAATTAAATATACTAAATCAAATAAATGTATTACTTCTATGCTTTTGAAAGGAGTCTTCATTGCAGTGATTCAGCATAATTAATTGAAAAGTGCATCACTGACGCTAATGAAAAATAATCATAATTTTATATTTTGTTTCATTCTTGTATCTGATTGGCTAAAGACCTTATCACATTCTAAAATCGAGGCCTCTGATTGGTGCGCCTGGTGGGTGCCGAAGTCTTTAGCTCCAAGCTGCTGAGCGCTCCAAGAAGGGGGCGCAAAGGTATACCATACCCTCTGACGAACAGGTTCCCAGTAAGACTGTGCAATGCCTGGATTTTCTACTGAAGATTTTGGCACAACACTCCATAATACGAGATTCAACAACAACAAGAGGAAACGACAAGCAATGGACGCCCAAGAGACCCTCGGTGAGAAGGGGAAGGCTAAGGAGAAACTAACCAAGAACAAGAAGAGGCGCCTGGAGAGCCTCGAAGACTGCACCAGCCACGAGAAGACGGTCACTGAAGGCTGTGCAGAGATGAAACATCGCGCGAGCCGGCGAGAACACAAAAATCAGAGGGACGGGAATGACATCAAATGCAAGAAAACGATGAGCGTGGAGTGTTTTCATCCGATTATGGACCGCACCAAGAAGAGAAAGAGGCAGAACAAGGACGACGACGAGAAACAGAACAAGAGGAAGAAACAGGACACGGAGGAAACGGAAAACCAGGACAAGAAAAGGAAGAGGCAGGTTAATGACGACGACGAGAAGCAGAACAAGAAGAGGCAGAGGCAGGTTACGGACGATGACGAGAAGCAGGACAAGAAGAGGAAGAGGCTAGACACGGAGGACGACGAGAAGCAGGACAAGAAGAGGAAGAGGCAGGTTAAGGACGACGACGCGAAGCAGGACAAGAAGAGGAAGAGGCAGGACGCGGAGGGCGACGAGAAGCAGGCAAAGAAGAGCAGGGGGGATGGCAGGAGAGAACGAAAGAAGGGGGGGAAGATGGAGTGCTGTCAATGCGTTAAGCACGGCATCAAGAGATGGAAGATGAGAGGGTGGTACAAAGACGACGTGGTGAGGCTGATGGTGGATGCCAAGAGAGTCAGCAAGGAGAGGAACGTGAGCAGGTGGTGCCGTCTTAATATTGGGAAAGAAAACCTGGTGTCCGCGACCGTGCGCGGCCACGCGTGCCTTGTCCAGCTTGACAGCGGCTCCTCATGCAGCCTCATGAGGCTAACACTGGCCCGGAGGCTGGGAATCGTCACGGGCAAGCAAGAGACGGTAAAGAAATACTTGTTTACCTGGGCTGGCATGCTGGAGTTGGACGTGATCGAGCTGGACGAGGTGGTGGTGATGCTGCGTCGCTACGTGGCGGTCAACACGCGGATGACGGTCATTGTACGCGGGGATGTGAGGAAGCACTCCTTGGATCTAATAGTTATGTCCATGAGCCGCCTGCAGGAGGCCGAGGTGCGGCAGGAGTTCCATCCCGACGACAGCAGCATCCTGTTCCTGCGTCAACCAAAACGTCTGCGGCGGAGACAACCTTCGGACACACAACGCAAAACGTTCATGTTTGCCGCACGAGCGTTAGGCATCGAGGAGCCGCTGACGGTGATGGTGAACACTGGTAACGCGTCAACATTCTCTATCACTAAGACTAGTCAGGACAAGATGCTGTGCAGGACAGGCAAATCGACTGTGCTGCCGAAACGAGTCCTGCTGCACTTTGGCAGCGGCACAGACACTCTGCGAAAGATGGACACGATATACATGCGCCACTGGTTTGATTTCGTGTTTGGACGAACGCTGCTGTGTAAATTACAAGCAGCGATAGATTATGATGATTTGTCCATGACCTTGACGCTCAACGGAAAACGATACCGCTTCGACATCCTCACTCACGTCCTCCGTCTGTGTACGCCCAGAGGTGCCGCGTCCTCTCAGCCTCCGCCTTGATTTTATTGATTGACTGATTTTTTTGTTTTGTTTCGATTTGTTATCCATCAGGGAGGTCAGCAGAGGCAAGAAATAGATGAATAAAAATCCCGCTCAAAGAAGATCCCAAAACGAAAATAGGAGCAGTGAATAGAGTAGAAAAAATAGTCTGGATTAAGGATATAAAACTGTGTTCTTCATTAAGGATATTAGACTAAGAAAATGAAGATTATGGACAGTAAATCAGGGTTGTTAAGATAAAGGACAGTATATTAAGAAAATAGTCTGGATTAAGGATCCTCGTGAACTAACCTACAACTTTGCGATCCTCCATGACCTAGAGCAATTGGTGCAACACCCTACTCGTATTCCTGACCGTCTTGGAGATACGCCCAACATTCTTGACCTTATCCTGACCTTTAATCCTTCTGCTTATGCTGTCACCCTTTCTTCTCCGTTGGGCTCCTCCGATCACAATCTCATATCTTTATCTTGTCCTATCGCTCCAATCTCTCCTCAGGATCCCCCTAAGCGAAGGTGCCTCTGGCGTTTTGGCTCTGCTAGTTGGGGGGACCTGAGGAGGTATTTTGCTGATTTTCCTTGAAATGACTGCTGCTTCCGTGTCAGAGACCCGTCTTTGTGTGCTGAGCGCATAACAGAGGTGATAGTGTCTGGCATAGAGGCGTACATTCCTCACTCTTTTTCTCGTCCTAAACCTTCTAAACCTTGGTTTAACACAGCTTTTTCTCGTGCTATACATGATAGAGAGGTGGCCCACAAAAGGTACTTAAGCATTCCATCACCAGAATCTCATGCACTTTATATGTCTGCCCGGAACCATGCCAAGTCTGTTCTCCAACTAGCCAAAAACTCTTTCATTAACAGAAAATGTCAAAAACTTTCAAGATCTAACTCCCCTCGTGACTTCTGGCATCTAGCCAAAATTATCTCCAATAACTTTGCTTCATCTTCTTTCCCTCCTCTGTTTCAACCAGATGGCACCACTGCTATCACATCTATTTCTAAAGCTGAACACTTCGCTCAAACCTTTGCTAAAAACTCTACCTTGGACGATTCTGGGCTTGTTCCTCCCTCTCCTCCACCCTCTGACTACTTCATGCCACATATTAAAATTCTTCGCAATGATGTTTTCCATGCCCTCGCTGGCCTAAACCCTCGGAAGGCTTATGGACCTGATGGGGTCCCTCCTATTGCTCTCCGAAACAGTGCCTCCGTGCTTGCACCTTGCCTAGTCAAACTCTTTCAGCTCTACTTGTCAACATCTACCTTTCCTTCTTGCTGGAAGTTTGCCTACATTCAACCTGTTCCTAAGAAGGGTGACCGTTCTAATCCCTCAAACTACCGTCCTATTGCTTTAATTTCTTACCTACCTAAAGTTTTTTTTTTAATCTATCCTCAACAGGAAGATTCTTAAACATCTATCACTTCACAACCTTCTATCTGATCGCCAGTATGGGTTCCGTCAAGGCCGCTCTACTGGTGATCTTCTGGCTTTCTATACTGAGTCTTTTTCATCCTCTTTTAGAGATTTTTGTGAAACTTTTGCTGTTGCCTTGGACATATCAAAAGCTTTTGATAGAGTATGGCACAAAGCTTTGATTTCCAAACTACTCTCCTAGGGTTTCTATCCTTCTCTCTTTAACTTCATCTCAAGTTTCCTTTCTGACCGTTCTATTGCTGCTGTGGTAGACGGTCACTGCTTTTCTCATAAATCTATTAACAGTAGTGTTCCTCAGGATTCTGTCCTGTCACCCACTCTCTTCTTCTTATTCCTTAATGATCTTCTAAACAAAACTTGTTGTCCTATCCACTCATACTCTGGTGATACCACCCTGCACTTTTCCACGTCTTTTCATAGACGTCCAACCCTTCAGGAGGTAAACATTTTACGCAGGGAAGCCACAGAACGCTTGACTTCTGATCTTTCTAAAATTTCTGTTTGGGGCAGAGCAAACTTGGTATTGTTCAATGCCTCAAAAACTCAATTCCTCCATCTATCAACTCGACACAACCTTCCAGACAACTATCCCCTCTTTTTAAATGACACTCAACTATCCCCCTCTTTTACATTGAACATCCCCGGTCTGTCCTTTACTCATAATCTGAACTGGAAACTTCACATCTTATCTCTAGCTAAAACAGCTTCTATGAAGTTAGGTGTTCTGAGACGTCTCCGCTAGTTTTTCTCTCCTCCCCCAGGTGCTAACTCTGTACAAGGGCCTTATCCGTCCATGTAGTGAGTATGCTTCACATGTCTGGGGGGGTTCCACTCATACTGCTCTTCTAGACAGGGTGGAATCAAAAGCTTTTCGTCTCATCAACTCCTCTCCTCTAACTGACTGTCTTCAGCCTCTCTTTCACCGCCGATATGTTGCATCTCTAGCTGTCTTCTACCGCTATTTCCATGCTAACTGCTCTTCTGATCTTGCTAACTGCATGCCTCCCCTCTTCCTGCGGCCTCGCTGCACAAGACTTTCTTGTTTATCTCACCCCTATTCTGTCCACCTCTCTAATGCAAGAGTTAACCAGTATTCTCAATCATTCAACCATTTCTCTGGTAAACTCTGGAACTCCTTGCCTGCTTCTGTATTTCCACCTTCCTATGACTTGAATTCCTTCAAGAGGGAGGTTTCAAGACACTTATTCATCAATTTTTGACAACTGCTTTGACCCTTTTATGGACTGGCATTTCAGTGGGCATTTTTTTATATATTTTTGTTGCCCTTGGCCAGTGTCCTTTCTACATAAAAAAAAAAGCAAATTACAACAATAATCATAACACTGCTAAAAACGTGTAATATGAGTGTTTTTGAGCTTTATACGTAGCAAAAAACGCCAAATTGCATGCAAAGCATCCCATATGGTGTACCAAGACGATATTGCCAGCAACATGTGTTAATATAAGCATATTAGGCACCAAAATGCTAAAAAGCATGAAAAAATAATACACTTTATATATGGGGAAAAAATATCGAAGTGTATTTTGTTAGGTACCAAGATCGTAAAAATGCATGGAAACTACCATATATGGGAAAGGAAAGATATTAACAGAAAACTATGTTATGAGTATTTCTTAGCTTCTTAATTACCAAAACGCTAAAACACATAAATAGCACTGTATATGGAGAAAAGTAAACGACATTACTGATAACATGTATAATGAGTGATTAACACCAATTTAATGATCAGAACGCAATAATTTATACAAAACACCCTATAAGAAGAATTAGAACTACAATGCTAAAGACATGTAATATGAGGTTCTAGGGTGATTCGTCCGCGGGTGAAATGTCCCGGTTGATTCATCGCCGGGGTATTCATCCCTGGAGGACTCGAACCCTAGGGTTATTTGTCCCCGAGGGTGATTCGAAGAAAGTGAAAAACACTCATAATATAAGTTTCTGTTAATATCGTTTCGTTTCCCATTTTCGAAATTTTGCATTATTTTTTAGCGTTTTGTACCTAAAAAACTCAAATACACTCAAGACACGTTTTCGATAATGTTAGTTTATTTTCCTATATAGGGTGTTTTCAGTGCTTTTTAACGTTTTCTTGCTTAATGAGCTCAATAATACCCAAATGACACGTTTCTGTTAATATCATCTCGTATTGGGTGCTTTGCATGCCTTTTTATCTTCCATAATAGTACTTTGTATGCATTTCTTGCTTTTTGGAAATAAACATGCTCAAAAATACACAAAATATACGTTTTTCATAACGTTTTTCTGGTATTGTAGTCTCGTTCCCTAATATAGGGTGCTTTGCATGCATTTGGGCGTTTTCGTACCTAACAATCTCAAAAACACTTAAAACATACATTTTTGTTAATGGAGTTTGATTTCTCCAAAAATGTTTTGTATGCGTTTTAACGTGTAGCGAAAGTGAGGTGCTACTTGGCCGCCCGTAAGTTGCTCAAGCGAGAAGTTTAGGCTCCCAACTACGACTTGGTCATAGCAGCGTTTAGTCCTTGAAGGGTAACATCTCCAGTGTCATAACTGTGTAGCTCTGGCAAAGGAAATTTAGCCTGGGTATTCTCTGTTTATTCAACAAAAACATGAACAACATATATACAAATTACTGAACACAACAAACGACACATACAAAATTATGGAAAAAGAGAGTATATGTGTGTGTGTATGTCTGTGTGAAAAAAGGAGTAGTAAGATGTATTGAGAAGATGTGTAATACATGTGTAAAAGAGCGTGCACAGAATGTGACAAGTAGGAGAAATGTATAAAGTGATGAAAAAGAGATGAAAGACAAGAGCGTGTGCAGTAGAGAGGGTGAAAACGAAAGGGTGATAAATTAACAGAAAACGGAGTGCTAGGAGCGGTGACTTGTGTCCCGCTACAGTATTCCCCCCCTAGTGACGAGGTAGGAGGAACGTAACTGTCTTCTTGTGGCGAGTGGTGTTGGAGGCGACGTTCTGGCCGATGGTGTTGATGACGGCCGGGTCACTGTGAAGGAGGTAGGCAGGCTTGACTCAGTCGATGGAGATGGTGTCAGCCTTACCATCCTTGTCCACAGTGACCGTCTTTCTCCTCCTGCTCAGGACTTTGAAGGGGCCTTGGTAGGGCTGCTGCAGGGGCTTCTTCACAGCGTCAACCCTGACGAACACGTGCGTGCAAGTGTCCAGATCCTGGCTGACAAAAGTCTTGGAGGGAGACGTGCGAGGCTGGACAGGCTGCAGACGCTGCATGAAGTCAGAGAGGTTGGCTGCAAAGTCCTGAACGCTGCAAGGAGTAGAGCGAGGTGCAGGAGTTAGGAGTTCGCCAGGTAACCTGAGCTTGGTACCATAAACGAGCTCGGCGGAGGAGTGGTGTAGGTCTTCCTTTAGTGATGTCCGTATGCCAAGGAGGACGAGAGGAAGTGCCTGGGACCAGTCTGCACGTGTGGCAGAGGCAGCTAAGGAAGACTTCAACTGACGGTGGAATCTCTCAACGGTGCTGTTTGCCTGCGGGTGGTAACTGGCTGTCCTGAAGCGTTGGATGCCTAGTAGTGACATCACCTTGTTCCACATACTGGACTCGAACTGGCTGCCACGGTCAGAAGTGAGGCTGAGAGGGACACCGAACCTGGAGATCCAAGTAGTGATGAAGGCACGTGCGACGGAGTCCGTTGTGATGTCAGCCAAAGGTGCAGCTTCCGGCCAGCGTGTGAAGCGGTCGACACAGGTGAGAAGGTACCGGTAACCGTCAGAGTAGGGTAGTGGTCCAACGAGGTCGACATGCACGTGGTCGAACCGTGAAGAGACTGGAGTGAAGGCGGCCGCAGGAGAGCGTGTGTGGCGCCACACCTTGGAGGCTTGGCACTTGACACATGTGCGGGTCCACAGCCTGATGTCTTTGTTGATGCCAGACCAGATGAAGCGTGAGGTCATCATCTGCTGAGATGCACGGATGCCAGGGTGGGAGAGGTCGTGCAGCTGACGAAAAACACGATACCGGTGGGTCTTCGGCAGGTAGGGCCGACAGGAATCGGTGGAAGTGTCAGCGTAAACGTGCACTGTGGTTCCTGGGAGTTGTATCTTCTTCATCTGTAGTGCGGGGTTGTCTTGGAGTTGCCGCAGCTCTTCATCGTTGGCCTGGTCAGCAGCGATGGCAGTGTAGTCGATGGGAGAAGATGACACAGCAGAGATGTTGCGCGAGAGAGCATCAGCTGGGGCGTTGTGTTCACCTTTGGCGTAGCGCAAATCCGTGGTGAACTGCGAGATGAAGTCGATGTGACGCAGTTGTCGCGGTGAACAGGAGGTCTTGATGTGCAGGGACTTCGAAGTGAGTGGCTTGTGGTCGGTGTATACATGGAAGTTGCGACCTTCCACGAAGTACCGGAAACGCTTGATGGCCTTGTAGATGGCGAGAAGTTCCCTGTCGTAAGTACTGTACTTGGATTCCGCCTTGTTAAATTTCTTTGAGAAGAAAGAGAGCGGTTTCCAACCTCCGTCGACATACTGCTGTAGAACTGCTCCGATGCCGATGTCAGAAACGTCTGTGGCGATAGAGATGATGGCATCTGGGGCAGGGAAGCTGAGAGGTGAGACGGAGCTGAGAGCTTGTTTTGCTGCTGTGAAAGCTTCCTCAGTGGCTGGAGTCCAGACTAAGGAGATGGACTGTCCTCTCTTGCAAGGCTTGATCATCGCATAGAGCGGCTGAAGAAGTAGTGAGCAGCTGGGGATGAAGTGGTTGTAGTAGTTCAGCATCCCCAGGAATTGCTTGAGTTGGCGCTGTGTTGTAGGCTTGGGGAAGTTCTGGATGGACTCGCACTTTTCTTGCAGTGGAGTGATGCCTTCCAAGGAGACAGTGTGGCCAAGGAAGGTGATGGAGGGGACCCCAAACACAGACTTGTCGACGTTGACTTGCACCCCGTAGTCTTGCAAACGGGTGAGTACTTGCTGGAGGTGCTGTTGGTGCGTCTCTGCGTCAGGACTGGCGATGAGGAGGTCGTCGATGTACGCGAAGCAGAAGGGGAGACCTCGAAGGACTTCGTCAATGAAGCGTTGGAAGGTTTGAGCGGCATTCCTCAAACCAAAGGGCATCCTGACGTACTCGAACAATCCGAAGGGTGTGATGAGAGCAGTCTTCGGAATGTCCGCTGGATGGACGGGGATGTGGTGAAAGGCTTTCATAAGGTCGATCCTCGAGAAGTAGGTGCATCCGGAGAGCTGAGAAGAGAACTCCTGGATGTTGGGCACTGGGTACCTGTCCTCGACGGTGCGCGAGTTGAGAGCGCGGTAGTCTCCACATAGTCGTAGTTCGCCATTTTTCTTAGGCACGATGTGGAGAGCGGAAGACCAGTTGCTGGAGCTGGGCCATATGATGCCTTGCTGAATGAGGGACTCGAACTCTGCCTTGGCTTGTCTGGCGCGCTCTGGAGCTAGGCGGCGGGCCTTGGCGTGGGTAGGAGGTCCCTTGGTCTCGATGTGGTGCGAGACGTGGTGTGTGACCGGCTTGCTGGCTGAGTACGGCTGCGTCAGCGTAGGGAAGGACTTCAGCAGGGAGGAGAACTGGTGGTCTGCCTTGACGAGGGAGATCTGTGTGCTATCACCATGAGTGATCTGACCCTTTGTTGTGACTGAGGTGAGAGGATCGAGCAGCTTCCGACCCTTGATGTCCACTAGGAGACCGAAGTGTCGGAGGAAGTCAGCACCTAGAATTGGTTGTGTGACAGCTGCTACGTAGAACGTCCACTCGAAGGTACGGCGGAGGTTCAGGTGAAGTTGCAAGGTGCGTCGCTTGTACACAGGAATCTCCGTACCATTGGCGGCGTGAAGGTGAAGGAGGGGAGGCAACGTCCGGTCTACACCAGGGGCAGGGAGAATACTGACGTCTGCACCAGAGTCGATGAGGAACTTGGTCCGGGATAGAGGGTCATACAACTTCAGTAGCGCAGACGAGGTGTCGCGAACACTATGCGCCGCTAGTGCTCGCTGTTGGGGTTTAAAGACTTGGCGAAGGTACAGGGAGCCTTGCAATTTCTTGCGTCTTTCCCGAACTCTTCATGGTAGTAGCAGAAACCAGAAGTCTCCGGCGTCTTACTCTTTGAAAGCTGGCGGCGCCGGAAGTGGTGTCTGGAGGAAGAACGCGAACGTGAGCATGAGCGTTCTCTGACCTCTCTCCGAAGATCGCTCACTTCAAGTATGAGCTGTGAGACGAGCTCAACAAGTTGCTTGGTACTGTCTTCTGCTGAGATGGAGGCTACGGAGTCGAAGTCATCAGGCATTGTGCTGCGTGGACCGCCACGTGACTGTGTAAAGGACACTACAGGCGCCGGAAAGTCCGGGAGCCACAGCGGTGAGGAGTGAAAGCGTGAGGCGCCGGTGTGACCGGGTGCCACAGCGGTGAGAGATGCCGAGTTGGGGCAATGTCACTTCACTCACCACTGAACGAACTGTACGTTATCCTTGGCACTGCACTCACCACTGAACGAACTGTACGTTATCCTTGGCACCGCACTGTAAGTAATTCACGGATGACAGTGTTAATCCTGGGCGATGGACCGTAGGTAATCCCCTATGAAGAGCTGTAGATGGAGGCGGGACGCGGCCAGTGGGAGGGCTCCAGGTAACAGCACGAAACTGGAGGGGCCGGCAGAAGTTACGCGGAGGAGCGTCCGCGACTGGGAGAGACTGCTGGCCAGTGGCGAGGGCCAGCTGGAGAGTGCCGCGGGGTGGGGCGCCGTGAAGGCGGCCGGGCGGCGGAGTACGGGCGGCTGGGGGCTGCATACGGGCGGCTGGGGACGGCGTACGGCGGGGTGGCGGCCAGGCTGCGTCGGGGGCCGGGGTCTGCTGCTGGAGGCGGCGACACCGGCGAAGGGGCAGCTGCCGGAAGATCCGCCCGTAGCCGACCTCGTCGCCTTGGCCGGGTGGTCGGAGGATAGCAGTAGGGTGGACTTTGCTGCTCACTCCGGAACAACGGGGTCACCAATTGTAGCGAAAGTGAGGTGCTACTTGGCCGCCCGTAAGTTGCTCAAGCAAGAAGTTCAGGCTTCCAACTACGACTTGGTTATAGCAGTGTTTAGTCCTTAAAGGGCAACATTTCCAGTGTCATAACTGTGTAGCTCTGGCAAAGGAAATTTAGCCTGGGTATTCTCTGTTTATTCAACAAAAACATGAACAACATATATACAAATTACTGAACACAACAAACGACACATACAAAATTATGGAAAAAGAGAGTGTATGTGTGTGTGTATGTCTGTGTGAAGAAAGGAGTAGTAAGATGTATTGAGAAGATGTGTAATACATGTGTAAAAGAGCGTGCACAGAATGTGACAAGTAAGAGAAATGTATAAAGTGATGAAAAAGAGATGAAAGACAAGAGCGTGTGCAGTAGAGAGAGTGAAAACGGAAGGGTGATAAATTAACAGAAAACGGAGTGCTAGGAGCGGTGACTTGTGTCCCGCTACAAACGTTTTCGTACATAAGAACCACAAAAAAAAACAATCAAAAAATATGATTCTGATAAAGTTATTTTCTTTTTCAATATAACGTATTTTCCATATATATATATATATATATATATATATATATATATATATATATATATATATATATATATATATATATATATATATATATATATATATATATATATATATATATATATATATATATTTCAGCTTACGTACGTAAACGCTTTATAGCGTTTACGTACGTACTCTTTACCCAATAAGTGTTTTGCATGCATTTTGGCGTTTTGTTACCTAACAAGCAATATAGTGTGTTTTCCAGTTTTATTTTATTTTTATTTTTTTTTTTTAGCGTTAGGTGAACAAAACGCTTATAAAATCACAAAACACACGTTTCTGATATTTTCTCATTACCCAATACATGATGTTTTGCATGCATTCTGGTGTTTTGTTACCTACCAAGCTTGAAAACTTTTAAACTCACGTTTTTTTTTTTTTTTGTTAATGTCGTTCTGTTTCTCCAAAAGGGTGTTTTATATGCGTTTTAGCATTTTCGTAAGCAATAAACCCAAAAACACTTTAAAGACACGAAGTTGTTTTGTTTTCCAAAATAGCGTGTTTCCTATGCTTTTTTGCGTAAGATAAATAACACTCAGAAGGCACGTTATTGGTAAAGTTAATTTTTTTCCCATATAGGGTGTTTTGCATAAAAACTGAAAAAAAATAAATAACACTCAAACCACTCGTTTATTTTAATGTTGTTCTCTTCCTCCAGAACGGGTGTTTTTTTTTTGGGGGGGGTGGGGAGGGCGGAGGGGGCGTTTAAGCGGTTTTGCACGTAAGAAGCTCAAAAAGTTTAAAAAAAAAAAAACGGTTTTGATGAAGTTTTGTTTTCCAATATAGCGAATTTTCCATGCTAATTTTAAGCTTTTAGGTATGTAGGAATCTGCAAAAAAAAAAAAAAAAATTAAATACACGTCTTTCATTATATTGTTTTATTTTCTCATAAAGGGCGTTTTGCATGCACTTTAGCGTTTTGGTACCTAACAAGCTCAAAAACACTTTATGCTACAGGTTTTTTGTAGGTTTGTTCTAATTCTTCTTATAGGGTGTTTTGTATGCATTTTGGCGTCCTTAACATGGTAGTAATCACTTATTATACCTGTTTTTTAGTTATGTTGTTCTGTTTCTCCATATAGAGTGCGATTCATGTGTTCTAGCGTTTTGGTACCTTATAAAACAAACAAAAAAAAACACAAAATATATTTCTACTATTATCGTTTTGTTTCCCGTATTGGTTATCTTAGCGTTTTGGCACCTAACAAGGTCAAAAAACACTGAAAATATACCTTTTTTAGCGTTTTCGTGCCGAAAAACTCAAATGGCACGTTTCTGGTAATATCATCTCGTTAAGCGATATAGGATACTTTGCATGCAATTTGGCGTTTTGATACCTAACAAGTTCACAACAATCAAAACACACATTTTTGTTAATATTCTGTTTTTCCAGAAAGGGTGTATTGTATGCGTTTTAGATATTTTGTACGAAAGAAGCTCAAAAAACATTCAAAAGATACGATTTTGATCAAGTTTTATTTTCAATATAGAGTGCTTTCCATGCTTTTCAATCGTTTTGGTGTGGAGCGATAAAAACTCAACACCTTTTTATTTTCCCATGACGGATGCTTTGCATGTACTTTAGAGTTTTGGTACCTAACAAGCTCAAAGCACTCATATTACACGTTTTTAGCAATAATGTTCTGATTCTTCTTTTTGGAGTTTTGCTCCCTGATATGGTGGTAATCATTCAAAAATAGACGCTTTTGGAAATGTTGTTCTGTTTATCCATATCAAGTGGTGTTCATATGTTTTAGCGTTTTGGTAGATCAGAAGATGAATATTGCACGTTTTTGTTAATGTCATTTCGTTTAATGTCATTTCGTTGGATACATTTTAATGGTTTTGCTACCTGACAAGTCCAAAGATACTAAAAATGCACGTTTTTCATAATGTTATTCTTTTTTTCCGTAAATGGTGTTTTACATATGTTTGAACGTTCTGATACATATATATGCTAAAAACACACAAAAGACACGTTTTCGATAATGTTACTTTATTTTCCTATATAGGGTGTTTTCTATGAATTTTGGTGCTTAATATGCTCACAAACACCCAAATCGCTCGTTATCCCATGCACTTTGACATCTTTATTCCTAAGAAGCTCAAAAACACTCAAAACACACGTATTTGGTAATGTTCTTATGTTTCTCCAAAAATATGTTTTGTATGGGTTTTAGTGTTTTTATACGAAAGAAGCTCAAAACTCTCAAAAAAATTCGATTTTGATAAAGTTTTTTACTTTTCCAATACAGCGTGTTTTCCGTCTTTTTTAGCGTTTTGGTAAGTAAGAAGATGAAAAACAAAGACGTTTTTGGTAATTTATGTAAACTTAAAACTCAAAGTACACGTTTTTTTGTAATATATATATATATATATATATATATATATATATATATATATATATATATATATATATATATATATATATATATATATATATATATATATATATATATATATATATATATATATATATATATATATATATATATATATATATATATATATATATATATATATATATATATATATATATATATATATATATATATATATATATATATATATATATATATATATATATATATATATATATATATATATATATATATATATATATATATATATATATACATATATATATATATATATATATATATATATATATATATATATATATATATATATATATATATATATATATATATATATATATATATATATATATATATATATATATATATATATATATATATATATATATATATATATATATATATATATATATATATATATATATATATATATATATATATATATATATTTTTTTTTTTTTTTTTTTTTTTTTTTTTTTTTTTTTTTCATTTACATTCACTTTAGCGTTTTCGTACCTGACAAACCCAAAAACACTCACAATGGATGTTTTTAGCATTGTTGTTCTGATTCTTCATACAGTGTGCTTTGCACTGTGGTAATCACTCATAATACACTTTTTTTGTAATGTTGTTCTCTTTCTCCATATGGAGTGCTATTCATGTGTTTTAGCGTTCTGGTACCGAAGAAAGGGTGCGAGGGTGATTCGTCCCTGGGTGAAATGTCCCGGTTGATTCACCCCCGGGTTATTCATCCCTGGAGGATTGGTCCCCAAGGGTAATTCGTCCCCTAGGGTGATTCGTTCCCTTGGCTGTATTTTCGTCGCCTTAGTTGCGAAACTCCACTACTACTCAGAAGAGGACTACTACAATATCTAAAATAACTTTAAATTATGAGCCACGGCACGAAGGAGGTTCATCTTTCGGATCCTATTTTTCAATGAGACTTTTGATGTTCTTAGTAGCAGTTGTTGGCTTACACTCTGATCTAGACTATTCAAATTTAATCCTTTTCCCATTTGCATTTCCATTTCCTTTTTCAGTCCTTTGATAAGACACCAAATGTTAGGGGTTATATATATATATATATATATATATATATATGTATATATATATATATATATATATATATATATATATATATATATATATATATATATATATATATATATATATATATATATATATATATATATATATATATATATATATATATATATATATATATATATATATATATATATATATACTCGTATATATATATATATATTAACAGAAACTTGTATCATATATACATATTTTTTTCAGCTTCTTAGGTACAAAAACGCTAAAACGCATGAATATGGAGAAATATGAAGTCATTACCAAGAAACGTGTCATGAGTGATTGCCACCATCTTAGGAACAAAACGGCAAAATGCACACAAAGCACCTTATAAGAAGAATCAAAATAAAAATCCTGAAAAAACGTAATCTGAGTGTTTTTTAGGCTACTCAGGTAACAAAATACTAAAGTGCATACAAAGCATTTGATATGAGAAAAGAAAACAATATTAATAAAAACGTGTATTTTGAGTGCGTTTCAGCTTATTACGTAGCAAAACGCTTAAAAGCATTAAAAACACTATATATTGAAAAAAAAAATCCATCAAAATCGTGTCTTTTAGTGTTTTTTGAGGTTCTTATGCACACTTTCTGAAAACACACTTTCTGAAAAAAAAAAAAAAACATTTACAAAAGCGTGTATTTTTTTCTGAGTTTTAAACTTGTTTGGTACCAAAACGCCAAAATGCATGCAAAGGACCCTGTAGTGGATAACGGGAAGACATTACTAGAAATGTATATATATACATATATATATATATATATATATATATATATATATATATATATATATATATATATATATATATATATATATATATATATATATATATATATATATATATATATATATATATATATATATATATATATATATATATATATATATATATATATATATATATATATATATATATATATATATATATATATATATATATATATATATATATATATATATATATATATATATATATATATATTTTTTTTTTTTTTTTTTTTTTTTTTTTTTTCAATCAACGTATTAGGCACCAATCGCTAAAAAGCATGGAAAACACCCAATATGGGAAAATGAATATTTTTTACAGTCTTTTGAGCTTCTTTAGGCATCAAAATGCAATTACACATGCAAAATAACCTTTACGGAAAAAGAACAATATTATGAAGAACGTGTATTTTGAGTGTCTTTGAGCTTGTTAAGTACCAGTACGTTAAATATGCATGCAAAGTCCTCCTTATGGAAAAAGAAATTATATTAACAGAAAAGTGTAATATGAGTATTTTTCACCTTCTTAGCTATCGGAACGCTGAAACACATGAATTCCACTTTCTATAGATAAACAGAACAACCTTACCAAAATTTTTATTATCAGTGATTACTATCATCATAGGGACCAAAACGCCAAAATGCATATAAAGCACCCTTTAAGAGGAGTCAGAACACATTTCTAAAAACGTGTAATATGAGTTTTTTTTTATCTTGTTAGTTACAAAAACGTTAAAACGCATACAAAATACCCTTTCTGAAGAAACAGAACAACATTAACAAAAACGTGTGTTTTTCAATGTTTTTGAGCTTGATAGGTACCAAAACGCGAAAATGCATGCAATGCACCAAATGTGGGGTAAAGAAAAGACATTACAAGAAAAGTGTCATTTGTGTGTTTTAAGGCACAAAAACGTAAAAAAAAAAAAATAACATGGAAAATACCCTATATGTGAAAACAAATTAACATTATCAAAAACGAGTACTTCGTGTGTTTTTTCAGCTTGTTGGGTATCAAACCGGTAAAAATGCATGCATTCTACCCAATATGGGAAACAATAAGATATAAACAGAAACGTGTATTATGCGTTTTCATCTTCTTAGCTAAACACATGAATAGCACTCTGTATGGAGAAACAGAACCACATTACCAAAACGCGTGCATTATGAGTGATTACCAACATGTTATGGAGCAAAACAATAAAATAATGGAAAACTCGGAAAATTCAAGAGCGAAGGCACGAGAGCAGGTTAATTCGTTACGCACGTAAACGCAACATCCAGCTTTGGATTGAAAATGAAGGAAAGAAGAGAAAGTAGAAGGAAACAAAAAAGGGGCTACTGTCAGTTGCCTCAGACATCTGAGATTTAGAAGAGGAGAGGTGGTGTTCTACAGATTGAAAATTACATCTAAGACCGCAAATGTTACAGAAGTTTATGAAGAAAAAAGTTGAGGGGGGTGGTGTCAAGACACTTATTTTTTTTTATGTAGGAAGGACATTGGCCAAGGGCAACAAAAATCTAATAAAAAAAAATACCCACTGAAATGCCAGTCCCATAAAAGGGTCAAAGCAGTGGTCAAAAATTGGTGGATAAGTGTCTTGAAACCTCCCTCTTGAAGGAATTCAAGTCATAGGAAGGTGGAAATACAGAAGCAGGCAGGGAGTTCCAGAGTTTACCAGAGAAAGGGATGAAAGGGTTAACTCTTGCATTAGAGAGGTGGACAGAATAGGGGTGAGAGAAAGAAGAAAGTCTTGTGCAGCGAGGCCGCGGAAGGAGGGGAGGCATGCAGTTAGCAAGATCAGAAGAGCAGTTAGCATGAAAATAGCAGTAGAAGACAGCTAGATATGCAACATTGCGGCGGTAAGAGAGAGGCTGAAGACAGTCAGTTAGAGGAGAGGAGTTGATGAGACGAAAAGCTTTTGATTCCACCCTGTCTAGAAGAGCAGTATGAGTGGAACCCCCCCAGACATGTGAAGCATACTCACTAATGGACGGATAAGGCCCTTGTACAGAGTAAGCAGCTGGGGGGGGGTTGAGAAAAACTGGCGGAGACGTCTCAGAACACCTAACTTCATAGAAGCTGTTTTAGCTAGAGATGAGATGTGAAGTTTCCAGTTCAATTTATAAGTAAAGGACAGACCGAGGATGTTCAGTGTAAAAGAGGGGGACAGTTGAGTGTCATGGAAGAAGAGGGGATAGTTGTCTGGAAGATTGTGTCGAGTTGATAGATGGAGGAATTGAGTTTTTGAGGCATTGAACAATACCAAGTTTGCTTTGCCCCAATCAGAAATTTTAGAAAGATCACAAGTCAGGCGTTCTGTGGCTTCCCTGCGTGATATGTTTACCTCCTGAAGGGTTGGACGTCTATGAAAAGACGTGGAAAAGTGCAGGGTGGTATCATCAGCGTAGGAGGGGATAAGACAAGAAGTTTGGTTTAGAAGATCATTAATGAATAATAAGAAGAGAGTGGGTGACAGGACAGAACCCTGAGGAACACCGCTGTTAATAGATTTAGGAGAAGAACAATGACCGTCTACCACAGCAGCAATAGAACGGTCAGAAAGGAAACTTGAGATGAAGTTACAGAGAGAAGGATAGAAACCGTAGGAGGGTAGTTTGGAAATCAAAGCTTTGTGCCAGACTCTATCAAAAGCTTTTGATATATCCAAGGCAACAGCAAGAGTTTCACCAAAGTCTCTAAAAGAGGATGACCAAGACTCAGTAAGGAAAGCCAGAAGATCACCAGTAGAGCAGCCTTGACGGAACCCATACAGGCGATCAGATAGAAGGTTGTGAAGAGATAGATGTTTAAGAATCTTCCTGTTGAGGATAGATTCAAAACCTTTAGATAGGCAGGAAATTAAAGCAATAGGACGGTAGTTTGAGGGATTAGAACGGTCACCCTTTTTAGGAACAGGTTGAATGTAGGCAAACTTCCAGCAAGAAGGAAAGGCAGATGTTGACAGACAGAGCTGAAAGAGTTTGACTAGGCAAGGTGCAAGCACGGAGGCACAGTTTCGGAGAACAATAGGAGGGACCCCATCAGGCCCATAAGCCTTCCGAGGGTTTAGGCCAGTGAGGGCATGGAAAGCATCATTGCGAAGAATTTTAATAGGTGGCATGAAGTAGTCAGAGGGTGGAGGAGAGGGAGGAACAAGCCCAGAATCGTCCAAGGTAAAGTTTTTAGCAAAGGTTTTAGCAAAGAGTTCAGCTTTAGAAATAGATGTGATAGCAGTGGTGCCGTCTGGTTGAAATAGAGGAGGGAAAGAAGAAGAAGCAAAGTTATTGGAGATATTTTTGGCTAGATGCCAGAAATCACGAGGGGAGTTACATCTTGAAAGGTTTTGACATTTTCTGTTAATGAAGGAGTTTTTGCTATCACCTCTGTTATGCGCTCAGAACACAAAGACGGGTCTCTGACACGGAAGCAGTAGTCATTCCAAGGAAAATCAGCAAAATACCTCCTCAGGTCCCCCCAACTAGCAGAGGCAAAACGCCAGAGGCACCTTCGCTTAGGGGGATTCTGAGGAGGGATTGGAGTGATAGGACAAGATAAAGATATGAGATTGTGATCGGAGGAGCCCAACGGAGAAGAAAGGGTGACAGCATAAGCAGAAGGATTAGAGGTCAGGAAAAGGTCAAGAATGTTGGGCGTATTTCCTAGGTCAGGAATACGAGTAGGGTGTTGCACCAATTGCTCTAGGTCATGGAGGATAGCAAAGTTGTAGGCTAGTTCACCAGGATGGTCAGTGAAGGGAGAGGAAAGCCAAAGCTGGTGGTGAGCATTGAAGTCTCCAAGAATGGAGATCTCTGCAAAAGGGAAGAGGGTCAGAATGTGCTCCACTTTGGAAGTTAAGTAGTCAAAGAATTTCTTATAGTCAGAGGAGTTAGGAGAGAGGTATACAGCACAGATAAATTTAGTATGAGAGTGACTCTGTAGTCGTAGCCAGATGGTGGAAAACTCGGAAGATTCAAGAGCGTGGGCACGAGAGCAGGTTACGTCATTGTGCACATAAACGCAGCATCCAGCTTTGGATAAATAATGAGAATAGAGAAAGTAGGAGGGAACAGAAAAGGGGCTACTGTCAGTTGCCTCAGATACCTGAGTTTCAATGAGGAAAAGAAGATGAGGTTTAGAAGAGGAGAGCTGGTGTTCTACAGATTGAAAATTAGATCTTAGACCGCGAATGTTGCAGAAGTTAATGAAGAAAAAGTTGAGGGGGGTGTCAAGACACTTAGGGTCGTCGACAGAAAGGCAGTCCGACCTGGGGACATTTATGGTCCCCTCCCCAGATGGGGACTCCGAGGCTGGTGTAGGAGTCGCCATGATGATTTTAAAATTTTTGAGTGAAGTGTGTGTGTGTTATTAGGTGCTTGTAGTTTTGTGTGGAGGAAGAGAGTTGTCTTTAGAGGGCAGGCTGTGACTGCCCCCTTGTGTTGTGAGACACAAAGGGAAACGTTCAGTGAGGTCACAGCTGGGTTTAATGATAAGTTCACAGCACCCCCTGAACAGTGCTTTAGTCCTCACTGGGAGTAATTATCGTTTCGGCAGGTATCGACTTAGGGTCGATATCAGAAGAACAGTTCGACCTGGAAACATTTTTGGTCCCCTCCCCAGGTGAGGATTCCGAGGCTGGTGAAGGAGTCGCTATGATAATTTTGAATTTTGAGTGAACGGTGTATGTGTATTTAGGTGTTTGTAGTTATGTGTGAATAAAAGAGTTGTCTTTAGACGGCAGGCTCTGACTGCCCCCTTGTGTTGTGAGACACAAAGGGAAAAGTTCAATAAGGTCACAGTTGGGTTTAATGATAAGTTCATAGCACCCCCTTATCCAGTGCTGTAGACCTCACTGGGAGTAATTATCATTTCATAGACCAAGCCAAAAAAACAGAGGTTTTTTTAGCTTGTCAGATACCAAAATGCTAAAGTGCATGGAAAACATCCTTTATTGGAAAAGAAAACATTACCAAAAAGCGTGAGTTTTGAGTGTTTTTCAGCTTCTTACGTAATGAAACGCTAAAAACATGAAAATATTGGAAAACAAAATTTTATAAAAATCTTGTATTTGTGTTTTTTTTTCCTTTTGTTCAAAAACTATAAAACACAAACAAAAAAATGTTTCTGGAATTACCTAAAACTTTTTTTTTTGAGCTTGGTAAGTGTAAAAACGCCAAAATACATGCAAAGCATCTCGTATGGGGTAACAAGACGATTTTATCAGAAACGTGGCATTTGGGTGTTTATGAATGTATTAGGCACAAAAACCTTAAGCATGAAAAAACCCAATAACCCAATAACCCAATAACCCAAAAGAAAAGCATGGGAATAACCCAATATGAAAAAAAAAAAAAATCCGGAAACGTGCATTATGAGTGTTTTTGAGTGTGTTTGTAAATACGAAATCGTTAAAAACCCATTCATAGTCCCCAATATGGGAAACAAAAAGATATTAGCAGATACAGTCATGTATTATGAGTGTTCTTCAGCTTTTTAGGTACAGACGCTAAAACACATGACTAGCACGCTATGTGGAAAAAGAGAATGACATTACCACTAACATATATTGTGAATGATTATCACCATGTTTATAGGGTAATGAGACAATATTACCAAAAACGTGTCATTTGGGTGTTTGAGTGCATTAGACATCAAAACGGTAAAAAGGGTGGAAAATACCCTATATGGGAAAGTAGAACAACATTATCGAAAACGTGTCTTTTGTTTTTAGCTTCTCTACCTTCCAAAACGCTAAAACACATTGAAAACCATTTATACGGAGAAACAGAATAACATTTTGAAGTACGTGAATTTTGAGTATCTTTAAGCTTACCAAAAAACTCAAAATGGAAGGAAATTGCTCTTATGTGAAACAAAACTATATTAACAGAAACGTGCATTATTAGTTCTTCAGTTCCATGGCTTCCAAAACGCTTAAACACTTGAACACCGCTTTATATAGTGAACTGAACAACATTTTCAAAAACTCCAAAAAGCATACAAAACACCCTTTGACAAGAATAAGAGGAAAATTGCTAAAAAAAAAAAAAAAAAGAATGTACAATATGAGTGTTTTTCAACTTTTTTGTTACCAAAACATTACAGTGAGTGCAAAAGCATCCGTTATGGGAAAAGTAAAAAAAAAATAAATAAATAAAAATACTAAAATGTGTCTTCTGAGTATTTTCCGCTCCTTATATACCAGTACGCTAAAAACCATGGAAAACTGGCAAAAAAAAAAAAATTGTCTTTTCTGTCTTTGAGCTTCTTTCCCATAAAATCTCTAAAATGCATACAAAACACTCTTTCTCAAGAAACAGAACAACATTACCAAGAACATGTGCTTTAAGTGTTATATATATATATATATATATATATATATATATATATATATATATATATATATATATATATATATATATATATATATATATATATATATATATATATATATATATATATATATATATATATATATATATATATATATATGTATATAAATAAATAAATAAATATATATATATATATATATATATATATATATATATATATATATATATATATATATATATATATATATATATATATATAATACCAAAAATGTGCATTATGAGTGAGAACTATAAAGGAATTAAGCTATTGAGTCATGCAATGAAGATCCGGGAAAAGTGGAAACGAGATTGCGAAGAGTGGTGAGGATCAGTAATGAACAGTTCGGATTCATGCCAGGGAGAAGCACAATGGACGCAATATTTGCTCATAAACACTCAAATGACACGTTTTTTGGTAATATCGTTTCGTTACCCGATATAGGAGGCTTTGAATGCATTTTTTGCCTTTTGATACCTGATGACACTCAAAACACGTTTTGTTCTGTTTCTCTAGAACGAGTGTTTTGTGTGCGTTTTATAGATTTTGTATGAAAGGAACCTCAAAAACACTTAAATAACACGATTTTGATTATTTATTTATTTATTTACCAAAAAGAACATTTTTCATGCTTTTTAGCGTAACGTAAGAAGCTGATAAAGGCTCAAACACATGTTTTTGGTAATATTGTTTTCTTTTCTCATAAAGGATGCTTGGTATGCACTTTAACGTTCTGCTATCTAACAAGCCCAAAACACTCTCATTACACGTCTTTAGCATTGTCGTCCTGGTTCTTCTTATAGCGTGGTTTACATGCCTTTTGGTGTTTTAGTCCTAACATGGTGTTGATCACTCATAATACACGTTTTTTTTTTTTTTTATGTTGTTCTGCTTATCCATATAAAAAGATATTCATGTGTTTTAGCGTTTTTATAGCTAAGAAGCTAAAAACATATTCATAATATACGTTTCTGTGAATATCATTTCGTTTCACACATTGGGTACTTTGCATGCATTTTTAAGCGTTTTGGTACCTAACATGATCAATGACACTCTAAATACACGTTTTTCATAATATGCTTCTATTCTTCACTAAAGAGTGGTTTTTTTTTCATGTGTTTTAGCGTTTTGGTACGTAAAAAGACTCAAGAACACTCAAAAGACACGATTTTGAAAATGTTATTTATTTTCCATATACGGTATTTTCCGTATAACACTCATAATACACGATTTTGATTTTTTTCTTTTTCCCCATTATAGCGCATTTTCCATGATTTTTTTTGTGTGTGTTTTCGTACGCAGGAAAGTGAAAAACACTCAAAACACATGTTTTTAGTAATGTTTTTTTTTTTTTTCTATATAAGGTGCTTTCCATGCACTAAACGCTTAAACGTATTAAAAAAAATAGCTGTAAAAAAAGGAGAGCATTACTAAAAGCGTTATATATATATATATATATATATATATATATATATATATATATATATATATATATATATATATATATATATATATATATATATATATATATATATATATATATATATATATATATATATATATATATATATATATATATATATATATATATATATATATATATATTTTTTTTTATTATTTTTTTTTTTTTTCTTTTTTTTTTCTTTTCTTTTTAGCTTGTTACGTACTAAAGCGCTACAAACATAGAAAACACACTATATTGGAAAACAACAATTTTATCAGAATCCTGTCTTTGAGTGTTTTTGAGGTTCGTACGTAAAAAAAAAAAAAAAAAAACGCTAAAGTACATACAAAGCAAACTTTCTGGAGAAACAAACAAAAAAAAAAGTGTGTTTTAAGTGTGCTTGAGCATGGTAGATATCAAAACGCTTAAAATGCATGCAAAGTACCCATTATGGGAAACAAAACGATATTAACAGAAACGTGTAATTAGAGTGTTTTTTTTTTTCACCTTCCTAGCTACCAGTACGCTAAAGCACATGTATGGTACTTTATATGTATAAATAGAACATAACAAAAACCGTGTATTAAGAACGATTAAAAATATGTTAGGCACCAAAACGCCTAAATGCATATAACGCAGCCTATAAGAAGAATCAATGCTAAAAGCGTGCATGAGTGTTTTCGAGCTTGTTAAGTACCAGAACTCTAGCATGTGTTTTAACTGTTTTCTCTCTCTCTCTCTCTCTCTCTCTCTCTCTCTCTCTCTCTCTCTCTCTCTCTCTCTCTCTCTCTCTCTCTCTCTCTCTCTCTCTCTCCCTCCCTCTCTGCTTCTTTACATACCAAAACGATAAAAAAAAAAATGGAAAACACGTTATATCGGAAAACAAAATAACTTAATCAAAATCGTGTCTTTTGAGTGTTTTTGAGCGTCTTTCGTACAAAAAAAAACGCTAAACATTCGAGAAAGACTATATTACCCAAAACATGTGTTTTCAGTGTTTTTGCAGCTTTTTAGATATCAAAAGGCAAAACGTATGCAAAGCACCCCACATGGGGTAACGAAATGATATCAATG
The DNA here is from genome assembly GCF_035594125.1 of Scylla paramamosain. Lineage (NCBI taxonomy): Eukaryota > Metazoa > Arthropoda > Malacostraca > Decapoda > Portunidae > Scylla > Scylla paramamosain. The sequence continues at coordinate 16,468,874 of NC_087161.1, forward strand.
TCACGTATGAAAATTTTAAAACGCATATAAAACACCATTTCTGTAGAAACAGAAACACATGAAAAAAAAACATACCAAAACACCAATATTTATGCAAATTACCCTATATGGGATAACAAGACGACATTACCAGAAATATATATTCGTGTGTTTTGAGCGTAGTCGGCACCAAAACGGTAAACAAAAACAAAAAAAAAACCTATTTGGGATAACAAAACATTAACGTGTGTATTGAGTGTTTTTGAGATTTTTTTCCTGCTAAAACCCCAAAACACAAGGAAAATAACATTATGAGAAACGTTTGTCTTGAGTGTCTTTGAGATTGTTAGGCACCAAATTAAAATGCATGCAAAATTACCCATTATGAAAAACGAAGTGATAATAACAGAAACGTGAAATATGAATGTTTTGTCACCTTTTTATCTATCAAAACATGAATAACACCTTATATGGGTAAAGAGAACAACATTACCAAAATCGAGTATTATGACTGTTTACCACTATGTTACGGAGCAAAATGCAAAAATGCATAAAAAAATATTTAAAAAAAATATATAAAAAGAGTCAGAAAAACAATCTTAATAACGTGTCATATAAGTGTTTTTGAGCTTGTTAGGTACTAAAACGCTAAAGTGTATGCAAAGCAGACTTTATAAGAAATGAAAACATCATTTCCAAAAACATGTATTTTTAAGTGCTTTTTTTTCAGCCTTTGACATATAAAAACGCCAAAAAGAAAAAAAAACATGGAAAAAAACGTTATTTTGGAAAACGTAACAAATTCAACAAAATCGTGAATTTCGAGTTTTGAAGTTCTTTCGTACAAAAACTCTAAAAAGCATGCTAAACACGCCAATATTACCAAAAACATGTGTTTTGGGTGTTTTTGAAATTGTTAAGTATTAAAACGCCAAAAAGTATGCAAAGCACCCTATATGGGGTAAATGCATATTACTAGAAACGAGTCATTTGGCTGTTTATAGGCGTATTAGGTACCAAAACGCTAAAAAAAAAAAAAAAAAAAGCATGAAAAAACAAATATATAGAAAAATAAATTAACGTTATATAAAACATGTCTTTTAGTGATTTTGAGCTTTTTTAGGTAACAAAACGTATGAACACATGCAAAACACCTTTTACGTAAAAACAATAACATTATAACATTTTAAAATAACATTATAAAAATAACATTATAAAAAAAAAACGTGTCTTTTAAGGGCCTTTAAGCTTGTTAGGGATCTAAACGATAAAAATGCATTCAAAATACTTATTGTGGGAAACGATAGGATATTAACAGAAACGTGTATTATTAGTATTTTTCAGTTTCTTAGATACAAAAACGATAAAACACACAAATAACACAATATATGAAAAAAACAGAACATTACCATAAACGTATTATGAATGATTACTGAAATATATATTGTTACGCCATCACTCTTCCAGCAAGATAGGAGGCGAGGGTGGACTGTGTATGGCGTATGTGTGACTCCAACCCTCATTGTTTCAGTTAGACTCAGGAAAGAAACAAACAAACGTGAGTTTTTTTTTTTTTTTTTTATAATTAAATGTACCTATAGAGAACACTTACATCTAATATCCTTAACCTAATACATGGAAAAACACAAAACACCATCACCATTACTCCCGATTCACGCAGTCACGCCTAAACCCGGTATCACCAACTGCCAACAGCCTTGCTTAAGTAAAGCAATTTACCACCAATATACCTAATCCTGTTATAAGTACTCACAATGTTAAATAACTCTAGATAGAAAAACCCCAGCCAGACTCTACACTTGAGCAAACTTAACATACAACACCTTAGAGTAAGTCCCGTCCTCGGTGCGGGGAGCACAATCTGCACCACCACCACCAGTCCCGATCTGCTTCTGCCACCCAAGTACCAAGTAGACATCAAAGTTTCCAATTCCCATATTAAATACACTAAATAAATTCCACCACGGCAGTTCCCCACTAAACGTAATACCAGTCAATACCCAGAATTAATTGTTACTTTCCTCTAAGGGCAGTTACCTGGTACCTCGAAAATCATAATTATATTTACAATAAGTCTTAAGGTAGTTCCCTATCACAATATCAAAACCCAAGAGTACATGCAAAGCACCCTATAAGAATTATTAGAACAACAATGCTAAAAACGTGTAATGTGAGTTTATTTATTCTATTCTATTTTTTAGGGGGGGAGGGGGTTCTTGCTAGGTACCAAAAAGCTAAAGTGCTATAAAGCACCTTATATGGAAAAAAAAAGTTGAAAAAAAAAAAACATTACCAAAAATGAATCTTTTGAGTGCCATCCAGCATTTTAAGTCTAAAAAAATAAAACTAAATTGCATGGAAAACACGCAATATTAGAAAATAAAAAAAAAGCTCTGAAAATCGTGTGATTGTTTTTTTTTCAGGTTTTTTTACCTAAAAAAAAAGTGCTAAATCACATACAAAACATCCTTTCTAGAGAAACAGAACAATATTAGAAAGTGTGTTTTGAGTGATTTTCTGCTTGTTAGGTATCGAAACGCAAAGATGCATGCAAAGCACCCTATATTCGGTAACAAAATTATATCTTATTCGTGTCATTTGGGTGTTAATGAACATATTATGCACCAAAACGCTAAAAAAAAAAAAAAGTATGGAAAACATCTAATATAGGAAAAGAAATTAACTTTATCAAAAACATTTTTTTGAATGGGTATCGAAACGCAAAGAAATGAATACAAAGCAGCGTATAAGAAGAAGAATCAGAACAACAATGATAAAAGTGTGTAATATGAGTGTTTTTGAGGTTGTTAGGTACCAAAACTTTAACGTGCATGCAAAGAACCTTTTATGAAAAAGAAAATAGTTTTACCAAAAACATGTATTTTGTGTTTTTCAGCTTCTTACGGAAACGTAATAATATCGAGAGAAATGTATATTATAAATGTTTTTTTTTTTTTCAGTTTCTTAGGTACAGAAAAACTAAAACACATGAATAACACTCTATATGGAAAAACAAATCATAACCAAAAACGTGCATTATGAGTGATTACCACAATGTTACGGACCACAACGCCAAAATACATGCAAAGCAATCTATAAGAAGAATCACAACAACAATGTTAATAACGTGTAATATGAGTGTTTTTGGAATTGTCAGGTACCAAAACGCTAAAGTGCAGGGAAAGCACATTATATTGGAATATAAAATAACATCACCGAAAATGTGTGTTTTTAGTACATTTTAAGCTTCTTACGTACCAAAAGGCTAAAAACCATGGAAAGCACGCTATATTAGGAAACAAAACATCTTTATTAATAATCAAGTTTTTTTTTCGGTGTTTTAATGTCTTAACGTACAAAGACGCTAAAACGCATGCAAAATTATCTTTCTGGAGAAACAGAACAACATTTACGTAAGCGTAGGTATTAAGTGTTCTTGAGGTTTTTAGGTAACAAAACCCCAAAATATAACGTTAATTTATTTTTCTATATAGTTGTTTTTCCATGCTTTTTTAACGTTGTGGCACCTATTACGCTTATAAACAGCCAAATGACACGTTTCTAGTAATACCGCATATTTACCCAACATAGGGTGCTTTGCATGCTTTTTGACGTTTTAATACCTAAAAATTTCAAAAACACCCAAAACACACGTTTTTGGTAATTTTGGTTTGTTACTCCAGAAAGTGTGTTTAGCATGTGTCTTAGAGTTTTTGTACGAAAGAAATTCAAACTCAAAAGTCACGTTTTTGATAAATGTATGTTTTCCAATATAGCGTGTTTTTTCCATGTATTTATTTATTTATATATTTTTTTAGCGTTTTTATGTCAGAAGCTGAAAAAAAACACTTAAAATATATGTTTTTGGAAATGATGTACCCATTTCTTATATAGGGTGCTTTGCATACACTTTAGCGTTTTAATACCTAACAAGCTCAAAAACACTCATATGACACGTTATTAGCATTGTTTTTCTGACTCTTTTTATGTTTTTTTTTTTTTTTTTATGCATTTTTTGCATTTTGGTCCGTAATAGTGGTAATCAGTCATAATACACGATTTTGGTAATGTTGTTCTCTCTACCCATATAAAATATTATTCATGTTTTGAGGTTAAAAACACTCATATTACACGTTTCTGTTATTATCACTTGGTTTTCCATAATGGGTACTTTGCATGAATTTTTTATTTGGTACCTAACAATCTCAAAGACACTCAAGATAAACGTTTCTCTTAATGTTGTTCTCTTTTTCCGGAAAGGTTGTTTTCCTTGTCTTTTGGAGTTTTAGTAGGTAAAGGATCTCAAAAACACTCAACACACACGTTTTCAATAGTGTTTTGTTATCCCATATAGGCTATTTTCTGTTTTGTTTTTTTTATTTATTAATTAATTTATTTATTTTATTTATTTTTATTTTATTTTATTTATTTATTCATTTATTCTTTTTTACCGTTTTGGTGCCTAGTAAGCTCAAAATATACAAATGACACTTTCTGGTAATGTCATCTCGTTACCCTATATAGGGTGATTTCCATAAACAATATTACCATAAACGTGTAATATTAATATTTTTTCTTTTTTACCTTCGTAGCTACCAAAACGCTAAAACACATAATTCCACTTTACATGGATAAACAGGACATTACCTAAAATGTGTATTATGAACGAGTACCACCATGTTAGGGACCAAAACAGAAAATAATGCATACAAAGCAGCCTATAAGAAGAATCAGAACAACAATGCTAAAAACGTATAATATGAGGGGTTTTTTTTTTTTTAGCTTGTTAGGTACCAAAACGCTAAAGTGTATGCAAAGCACATTTTATGGGAAAGGCAAACAGTATTGAAAAAAAAAATACGTGTTTTGTGTGTTTTTTTTTTTTTTTTTTGCCACGAAAACGGTAAAAAGCATAGTAAACACGTTATAATACAAAAAAATAATAGTAAATAAATAAATAAAATCAAAATCTAAGTGTTTTGAGCTTCTTTCGTACAACAAACGCTAACACACACACAAAACTCCTTTTCTGGAGAGGTACAACAACATTACCAAAAATGTATGTTTTGAGTGTTTTTGAGCTTCATAGGTATCAAAACGCCTAAATGCAGACAAAGCACCCGATATGGGCTTATTAATAAGACGATATTATATGAAACGTCTTATTTGGGTGTTAATGAGTGTATTAGGCATTAAAAAGCTAAAAAAGCATGAATAAACTATCTTATAATACAACAAAGTTACTAAAAACGTATTCTGAGTGTTTTTGGGCTTCTTAGGTATTAAAACGCCAAAATGTATGCAACGCATCTCGTATGGCGTAAGAGACGTTATTACCAAAAACGTGTCATTTGGATGGTTATGAGCATATTAGGCAGCAAAACGCTTAAAGTCATGAAAAACACAATAGACTATATATATATATATATATATATATATATATATATATATATATATATATATATATATATATATATATATATATATATATATATATATATATATATATATATATATATATATATATATATATATATATAAAGACAATGATATTATCGAAAACGTGTCTTTTGAGTGTTTTTAATCTTGTTCGGTACCAAAACGCTAAAAAGAAATGCAAAGTTCCCAGTATGGGAAATGAATTAAATTAATAATTCTTTTTTCATGGAGAAAGAGAACAACAATAACTAAAACGTGTATTTTGAGTGATTACCACAATCGTACGGACCAAAACACTAAAACGTATGAAATGCAATCTGTAAGAAGAATCAAAACATATTTAATAATACGGTGTTTGGGTTTGTTAGGTACGAAAACCGTGAAGTGCATGCAAAGCAACCTTTATGGAGAAAGAAAATAATATTGCCAAAAACGTGTATTTGATTGTTTTATACCTTTTTAAGTACCAAAACGCTAAAAGGCATGGAAAACACGCAGTATTTGAGTGTTTTTGAGCTTCTTCGTATAAAAAAAATATAACACCCACTTTCTGGAGAAATATTAAACAAAACGTGTGTTTTAAGTGCTTTTGAGATTGTTAGGTACCAAAACGCCAAAATGTATGAAAAGAAACCTATATAGGTTAACAAGACGATATTACCATAAATGCACATGAACTCCTTGGGAATTCATGTGCATATTAAGCCCCAAAACACTAAGTAGCCTTAAAAAAAATAAAAAAAGACATATATATATATATATATATATATATATATATATATATATATATATATATATATATATATATATATATATATATATATATATATATATATATATATATATATATATATATATATATATATATATATATATATATATATATATATATATATATATATCTCATTGAATGTGATAGCTAGTTGAGCATTTATTATTTTTCTTAAGATATTTTCCTTATATCTTATGAATGTCTTATATTCTTTTTTAATTGGCTGTATGACTTCGCCGATCGCTAGATCGCGATTTCGGGTCCTTGACCCTTCTTCAGTAGCGAAGGTCTATCCGTGTTGAGGGTGTCGGAGAGAATGGCTCAAGCTGATTGCGGGGGTGAATTTATACCGGTAGGCTTGTCACCCCGCTGCGCGTCCTGGTCTCTGATTGGCTGACGGCTGTCGCGGGTTGTGCTGGGTTGCTATCCAAGCTGGGTCTTCGCGCGCTTGGTAATGCTTGTAGGTCTTCGGATTGTTGATTTAATGTAGGGTTTGTCTCTTTTATATATAGTGCTTCTAAGATGGGGAGACGCCTGGTGTCTGGGCATGTAGTTAGGATCTCCGTTTTATCTACTAGCATTCCTCTTGTGATGTTTATGTTATGCTTCTCCTTCAGATGTTTCTTGGGTGCTCCTGTTGCGAGGTGGAAAGTTAGTCGTTGGGAGAGTCTTGTTGTCGTCATGCCAACATAGGTGGAGGAAAGGACTTCACAGTTTCCTTGGTTACACATAAACCTATATATGACATGTGACTTCTGAAGGCTCTCTTTCTCTTTTGAAGGGTTATTTTTTAGAAGATGGCTGGTTTTCTTTGTGTTGTAATAAATTATCAGTTTAACTTGTTTGTCAGGGTCGGAAGGCTTGATGTTCCTCTTCACAATCTGCGTGATGGCCCTCTCATCTTCTTCGTAGGCGGTAGAGAAAGTTGCTTTATAGAAGATGTTGATGTTCCCTTTCTTATCCTCTTGTTGCTTCTTGTTATGCCAGCTGTCGACAATTTTCTTTACTAGGCGGTTGATGTCCTTTTCACTGAAATTGTTGTTTATGAGGACTTGAGTTGAGCGCTGTCCAGGATTCGTTGGTTTTGTGTAGACGCTGGTGATAAATCTTCCTTCTTGTTGCACTAGGACGTCGAGAAAGGGCATGGCTCCATCTTTGCTCCTAGTGCGTCCTAGTGCAACAAGAAGAAGGAAGATTTACCACCAGCGTCTACACAAAACCAACGAATCCTGGACTCTGCTTGAACGGACGAAGTGAGTGTCCCACGAGGTACAAGGATTCCACTATCTCAGCCTACATCAGAAGAGCTTCTTAGGTACCAAAACGATAAAAATGCATGCAAAATGCCCAATATAAGAAAATAAAAGATATATGATTGTTTTACATTTTCTTTGGTTCTAAAACGCTAAAATACATGCATAGCACTCTATATGGAGAAACAGTACGACATTACGAAAAAACGTGTATTATAAGTGATTAACACCATGTTAGGCACAACAACGCCAAAATGCATAAAAAGCACACTCTAAAAAGAATCAAAACAACAACACTATCTACGTGTATTATAAGTGTTTTTGGGCTTGTCAGGTAAGAGAATGATAAAGTACATGCAAAACACTCTTTATGGGAAAAGGAAACCTTTTCACCTACAAAAAGAAATAATAATAATAATAATAAAGGCATAGAAAACACTCTATACAGGAAAAAAAAAATATATAAAAAAATGTTAAAATTGTCTTTTCAGTGTTTTCAGATTTTTACGTAAAAAACTCTAAATCACATATAAAACATCCTATCTGGAGAAACAGAACATTACAAAAAAAAAAAAAAAGAAAGAGTTTTGAGTGGTTTGTGTTTGTAAGGTATCAGTACTCCAAATTGCTTGGAAAGTACCATATATAGAATAACGAGATTGTATTACAATAAACGTGTCATTTGGTTGATAATGAGCATATTAGGCACCAAAACGATACCGAAACGCAAGTGCCATACACCAAGTACCGAAACGGAAAAATACATGCAAAACACCCTTTACGGAGAAACAGAACATTATGAAAAACGAGTATTTTGAATGCCTTTGAGCTAGTTAGGTACCAAAACGCTAAAAAAAATTCATGCAAATGTCTAAATATATGAAAGAAAACGATATTAACAGAAACGTATGTTATGAGAGTTTTCAGTTTCTTAGGTACCAAGATGCTAAACCGCATGAATAGTACTCTATATGGAGAAGGAGAACAAGATTATCAAAATCGTGTATTTTGATTGATTACCATAATGGTATGGACCAAAACACCAAATGCATTTAAATCACCCTATAAGAAGAATCAAACAAAACTATGCTAAAAACATGAAATAAGTTTTTTTTTCTTTTTTGCCTTGTTACGCCAAAGGTTGCAAAAAGAAAAGAAAATCAGTTATCAAAAATATGTATTTTGAGTGTTTTCACTTCTTACGTAGCAAAACGCTAAAATGCATTGAAAACACGCTACATTGGAAAAGAAAACCGTGTGTTTTGAATTATTTTGAGCTTCTTACGCAATATAACGCTAAAACGCATACAAAGCATCCTCTCTGAAGCATACAAAGCATCTCTCTCTGTTTTTTTCAGGTTGTTTGGTACTAAAACGCCAAAATATATGCAAAGTTCTCAATATGGAAGAAAAAAAGAAAACCGTTATTATCAGAAACGTATATTATGAGATTTTTTGTTTGTTACCTACCAAAACGCTAAAACGCATGAATAGCACTCTATATGGAGAAATAGAACAAAAGTGCATGGAAAGCATCTTTTATGTTAAAAGAAAACAAGATTGCCAAACACGTGTCTTTTGAGTGCTTTTCGTCTTCTTACGTACCAAAAGGCTAAAAAGTATGGGGTAAACTCTATATTAGAAAACAGAACAACTTAATGTAAATCATGTCTTTTGAATGTTTTTGATCATCTTACGTATAAAAATGCTAAAACGAATACAAAACACATTTCTGGATAAAAAAAAAAGAATAACTTTGCCGAAAGCGTGCGTTATGGGTGTTTTTTTGTCTTCTAAAAGCATTAAAACGCCAAAAAACACGTAAAGAACCCGAGATGGGATAACAAGACGATGTTACGAGAAACGTCATTTGGGTGTTTATGAGCGTATTTGGCGCCAAAAAGCTAAATATCATGTAAAGCACTCTGTATGGGAAAACAAATTAACATTAACAAAAACTTGTATTTTGATTGTTTTTTTTTTTTTTTTGAGTTTGTTAGCTACCAAAACGGCAAAAATACATGGAAAGTACCCAATATGGGAAAATAAATAATATTAACAAAAACGTGTATAATGAGTGTTTATCAGCTTCTTAGGTACAAAAACGGTAAAACACATGAATAGCACCAAAAACATGTATTATGAGTAATTTCCACTATGTTAGGAACGAAAACGAGAAAATGCATTAATAGCAGTCAATAATGAGATTAAGAACAAAAATACAAAAAATCAGTAATATGGGTGTTTTTTTGGGCTTATAAGGTAATAAAACACTGGAAACAAAGAACTCTATATGGGAAAAGAAAACTACTATACAAAAATCTTATGTTTTGAGTGATTTTTTTCAGTAAAACTTGGAAAACACGTTATATTGGAAAACAGCTTCATCAAAATCGTGTCTCTAGATTGTTGAGTTTTTTTACGTACAAAAACGCTCAAAACCATAAAAAAAATACCCTTTTTTTTGGAGCAGCAGAACATTAACAAACACGTGTGTTTTTACTTTTTGAGTTTGTTAGGTACCAAAAGGCGAAAATGAAAGCAAAGCACAATATATCGGGTAACGAGACAGCATTACCAAAAACGTGTCATTTGGGTTTTTATGAGTGAATCAAACACTAAAACAGTAAAAAAAAAAAGCATAGAAAACACCCTATATCTAAAACAAAACAATATTATCGAAAAAAAAAGTGTTTTTGAGCGTTGAGCTTCTTATGTAGAAAAACGTTAAAACGCATATAAAATACCTTTTTTGGAGAAATAGAGCAACATTAAGAAATATATGTGTTTTTAAGTGTTTTTCAGCTTAAGTAAAAAAAAAAAATACCAAATTGCATATAAAGCATGCTATATAAGGTACCGAGTCGAAATTACTAGAAACATGTCATATAAGCGTATTAGGGACCAAAATGCTAAAAAAAAAAAAAACACGTGGAAAACACCCTATATGGAAAAACAAAACAGCATTATCGAAAACGTGTCTTTTGCAGGATTTTGTTTGTTTACGTACCAAAACGCAAACACACATGTAGCTTGTAAGGTAACAAAACGCATGCAAAGTACCTATTATGTGAGACGAAACAACTTTAACAAAAACGTGTAATATGAATATTTTTTTAACTTTTTATGTGCCAAAACGTTAAAACTCATGAATAACACTTTTATATGTATAAACATTATTATGAGTATTATGAGCGATTACCACCATTAGATACAACCATTAGTTAGTGACTAAACCGACAAATTGCATACGGACCACTGTATAAAAAAAAATATCAAAACAAATTTCCTAAAAAACAAGCTAAACTGCATCCAAAGCAGCTTCATGAAAAAGAAAAAAAATATTACCAAAAGCGTGTTTTAAGAGCTTTTCAGCTTCTCACGTATTAAAACACTAAAAAGCACGGAAAACAGACTATATTAAAAAAAAAGTGACAATCTTGTCTTTTCATTACTTTTAGCTTCTTTACTACAAAAAACGCTGAATCAATTACAAATACCGTATGAAATTTTAGAGAATGAGTTTGTAAGGCTCCAAACCGTCAATATGCATGCAAATCACCCCTTATCGAGTCATGATATAACTAGAAATGAGCTTGCTGTCTCGATGCAGCCAAAACGAGATTGTTGCCTCGATACAGCCACAACGAAGTGGTTGACTGCAGCCACAACGAGATTGTTGCCTCGATGCAGCCACAACGAGGGGGTTGGCTCGATGCAACCACGACGAAAATGTTGCCTTGATGCAGCCACAACGAGATTGATGCCTCAATGCAGCCACAACAAGATTGTTGCCTCAATGCTGCCACAAGAAAAGGGGTTGGCTAGATGCAGCCACAAAAAGATTGTTGCCTCGATACAGCCCCAACGAGCCTCGATACAGCCACAAAGAAGGTGTTTGCTCGATGCAGCCACAACGAAATTGTTGCCTCGATACAGCCACAATGAGCTTGCTGCCTTCATGCAGCCACAACAAGATTGTTGCCTCGATGCAGCGACAACAAAGGGGTTGGATCGATGCAGCCACAGCAAGACTGTTGCCTCAATACAGGCTCGATGCAACCAAAACGATATTGGTGTCACGATAAAGAAACAGCGAGCTTGCTGCCTCGATATAGCCACTACGAGATTGTTGCCTCGTTACAGCCACGAGATTGTAGCCTCAATGCAACAAACAAAGAGATAGCTGCCTCAGCATAGCCACAACAAGATTAATATCTAGATACAGCCAAAACAAGATTAATGCCTCGATGAAGCCACAAACAAGTTGTTCCCTCGATGCAGCCACAACGGGATTGATGCCACGATGCATCCACAATGTTGCCTCGATGGCTGGCTCGATGCAGCAACAACCAGATTGTTGCCTCGATGCAGCTACTACAAGCTTGCTGTCTCGATGCAGCCACAACGAGATTGTTGCATCGATGCGGGCGCAACGAAGGTGTAGGCTAGATGCAAAAACAACGAGATTATTGAATCAATGCGGCCAAAACGAACTTGCTCCCTCGATCCAGCCACAACGAGATTGATGCCTCGATGCAGCCACAACAAGGTTCCTGCCTCCATGCAGCAACAACGAGGGAGTTGGTTTGATGCAGCCAGAACGAGATTGTTGCCTCGATGCAGCAACAACGAGCTTGCTGCCTCGAATCAACCACAAAGAGAGGGTTAGCTCGATGCAGCCATAACGAGAATGTTGCCATGATCAAACGACAACGAAGGGGTTGGCTAGATGCACAAACATAGAGATTCTTGCCTCGATGCAGCTATAACGAGGGGTTGGCTGAATGCAGCCACAACGATATTGATGGTTCATTGCAGCCACAATAAGCTTGCTGCATCGATGATTGATGCATCGATACAACCGCAAAGAGATAGTTGCCTCGATGCAGACACAACGAGATTGTTACCACGATTAAACCACAAAGAGATTAATGCATAGAATAGCGACAACGAGATTATTTATTTATTTATTTTATTTATTTATTTTTTTTTTTTTTTATGTAAGAGGGACACTGACCAAGGGCAACAAAAATCCGATGAAAAAAAAAAATGCCCACTGAAATGCCAGTCCCAGAGGGGGACAGTTGAGTGTCATTGAGGAAGAGGGGAAGTTGTGTCATAAAAGTCCCATAAAAAGGGTCCGAAGCGGAAGTCAAAAATTGAAGGATAAGTGTCTTGAAACCTCCCTCTTGAAGGAATTCAAGTCATAGGAAGGTGGAAATACAGAAGCAGGCAGAGAGTTCCACAGTTTACCATAGAAAGGGTTAACTCTTGCATTAGAGAGGAGGACAGAATAGGAGTGAGAGAAAGAAGAAAGTCTTGTGCAGCGATGCCGCGGGAGGAGTGGAGGCATGCAGTTAGCAAGATCAGAAGAGCAGTTAGCATGAAAATAGCGGTAAAAGACAGCTAGAGATGCAACATTGTGGTGATGAGAGAGAGGCTGAAGACAGTCAGTTAGAGAAGAGGAGTTGATGAGACGAAAAGCTTTTGATTCCACCCTGTCTAGAAGAGCAGTATGAGTGGAATCCGACTAGTCATGTGAAGCATACTCCATACATGGACAGATAAGGCCCTTGTACAGAGTTAGCAGCTGGGCGGGTGAGAAAAAATGGCGGACACGTCTTAGAACACCTAAATTCATAGAAGCTCTTTAAGCTAGAGATGAAATGTGAAGTTTCCAGTTCAGATTATAAGTAAAGGACAGACTGAGGATGTTCAGTGTAGAAGAGGGGGACAGTTGAGTGTCATTGAGGAAGAGGAGATAGTTGTCTGGAAGTTGTGTCAAGTTGATAGATGGAGGAATTGAGATTTTGAGGCATTGAATAATACCAAGTTTGCTCTGCCCCAATCAGAAATTTTAGAAAGATCAGAAGTCAAGCATTCTGTGGCTGTGATGCAGCCACAAAGAGGTTATTGCCTTGATGCAACCACAACGAAATTGCCGCCTCGAGACATCCACATCGAGATTGTTGTCTCGATGCAGGCTCAACGAAGGGGTTGGCTCGATGCAGCCAAAACGAGACTGTTGCCTCGAAGCAGTCTCAACGAGCTTGCTGCTTCGATGTAGCCACAAAGAAGGAGTTGGCTCGATGCAGCCAAACGATATTGTTGTTTCGATGCAACCACAACGATGGTGTTGGCTCGATGCAGACACAACGAGATTGTTGCCTCGATGCAGCCACAACAAGCTCGCAGTTTTAATGCATCCTCAACGAGATTGTTGCCTCGATGCAGCGACAACGAAGTTAACTCAAAGCAGCCAAAACGAGATTGTTGCCTCGATGCAGCCACAACAAGGGGGTTTACTCGATGCAACCACAACGAGATTGGTGGATAGATGCAGCCACAATGAGCTTGATGCCTCGATACAGCCTAAAAGAGCTTCCTGCCACAACGAAGGGATTTGCTCGATGCTGCCAAAACGAGACTGGTGCCTGGAAACAGCCACAAAGAGATTGCTGCTTTCATGCAGCCACGATGTAGGGGTTGGCTCGATGCAGCCAAAACGAGATTGGTGCCTGGAAACAGCCACAAAGAGATTGCTGCCTTCATGCAGCCACGACGTAGGGGATGGCTCGATGCAGCCACAACGAGATTGTTACCTCGATAAAACCAAAACGAAGGGGTTGGTTTGATGCACCCACGACGAAATTGTTGCCTGGAAGCAGCCACACGAGCTTCCTTCCTCGATGCAGCATCAACGAGAAGGAAGGTTAGATGCAGCAAAAACGAGATTGTTACTTTAATGCAGTCACAACAAGCTTGCTGCCTCTATGCAGCCACAAAGAAGGGGGTAGCTCCATGCAGCCATGACGAGATTGTTGCCTCGATGCAGCCTCAACGAGCTTGCTGCCTCGATGGAGCCAACATGAGATTATAGCCTCGATGCAACGACAACGATGGGTTTGGCTCGATGCTGCCACAACGAGATTGGTGCCTCGAAGCAGCCACAACGATCTTGCTGCCTCGATAAAGCCACAACAAGAAAGTTCCCTAAATTTAGTCACAACGACATTAATGCCTCTGTGCAGCCACAACGAGATTAATATCTCGATGAAACCACAAAAAGATTGTTGTCTTGATGCATCCACAAGGTGGTTGGCTTGATACAGGTCCAACGAGATTGTTGCCACGATGCAGCAACACGATGGGGTTGACTCAATGCAGCAACAACGAGATTGTTCCCTCGATGCAGCCACAACGAGCTTGCCACCTCGATGCAGCCATATTGAGCTTGCTGCCTCAATCGAGCCACAAAGTGTTGGCTCGATGCAGCCATATTGAGATTGTTGCCTCGATGCAGCCACAACGAGCTCACAACTACGATGCAGCCACAACGAGATTGTTACCTCATTGCAGCGACAACTAGTGGGTTTACTCAATGCAGCCACAACGAGATTGGTGCCTCGATATAGCCACAACGAACTTTCTGCTACGAAGCAGCCATAACGAGATTGTTGCCTCGATGCAGCTACAACAAGACTTGCCTCGATGCAGCAACAATGAGACTGTTGCGTCGATGCAGCCACAACGTGATTGTTCCTGCGATTTAGCCACAACAAGATTAATGCCTCGATGCAATCACAACGATGCAGCTACAAAGAGGTTGTTGCCTCGATGCAGACACAACGAATTTGCTGCCTCGATGCAGCCACAACGAGGGAGTTGGTCTCGTCGTAAGTACATCGAGCCAACACCCTCGTTGTGGCTGCATCAAGGCAACAATCTCGTTTTGGATGCATCCAGCCAACCCCTTCAAAGTCGTTCATTAAGGCAACAATCTCGTTTAACTGCATCAAGGCAGCAAGCTCGTTGTTGCTCAATCGAGGCAACAATCCCGTTGTGGCTGCATCGAACCAACTCCCTCGTTGTGGCTGCAACGAGGCAGCAAGTTCGTTGTGGCTGCATCGAGCCAACCCCATCGTTGTGGATTGATGCTGCATCGAGCCAATCACCTCGTTATGGATGCATCGAGGCAACAGTCTTGTTGTGGATGCATCAGGGCAGCAACCTTTTTGTTTTTGTATCGAGGCATTCATCTTGCTGTGGCTGTATCGATGCGTTAATCACGTTGTGGCTAAATCGAGACAAAAATCACGTTGTGGTTGCATTGAGGCAAACCTCTCATCGAGGCAACAATGTTGTTGTGGCTTCATCGAGACAGGAATCTCGTTGTTGCTGCATCAAGGCACCAATCACGTTGTGGCTGCATCTAGCCAATGACCTCGTTGTGGCTGCATCAAAGCAACAATCTCGTAGTGGCAACAATATCTTTTTGGCGGCATTAAGGCAACAAACTCGTTCTGCCTGTATCAAGCCAACTCCTTCGTTTTGGCTGCATCGAGGGAACAATGTTGATGTGGCTGTATCGAGACAGTAAGCTCGTTGTGGCTGCATAGAGGTAACAATTTCGTATTATGTGGATCGGGGTAGTATGCTCGTTTTGGCTGCATCGAGGCAACAACCTCGTTTTGGATGCATTGAGCTAACCCCCTTTTTGTGGCTGCACCGAGGCAGCAAGATCTTTGTTTTTCCATCGAGGCAACAATCTTGTTGTGGCTGCATCAAGCAAACCCGCTTGTTCTGGCTGCAGTGAGCTAACCCCTTCGTTGTGGCTGCATTTCAACGAGACAACAATCCCGTTGTGGCTGTATCGGTGAAGCAAGCTCGTTGTTGCTGCATCTAGGCACTAATCACGTTGTGGCTGCATCGAGCAAACTCCCCTCGTTGTGGCTGCATCGAGGCAACAATGTCGTTGTAGATGCATCGAACTAATCCCCTTGCTATGGTGGAATCTAGGTAGCAAACTCGTTGTACATCGAGGGAGCAAGCTCGTTGTGGCTGTATCGTGCCAACCGCCTAGTTGTGGTTGCATCGAGGCTACGGTTTCGTTGTAGCTGCATCGTGGCAGGGAGCTCGTTTTGGTTGATTGGAGGCAACAATCTCGTTGTGTTCCCATCAAAATAACGCCCTCATTGTGGCTGCATCTAGGCAGCAAACGCATTGTGGCTGCATCGAGGCAGGAATCTTGTTGTGGCTGCATTCGTACAACTCATTCGTTGTGGCTATAACGAGGCAACAATTTCGTTGTGCCTGCATCAAGGCAGCTAGCTCGTTGTGGATCCATCGACGGAACAATCTCATTGTGGTTGCATAGAGCCAAACTCCTTGTTGTGTCTGCATGTTGTGTCTGCATGTTGTGTCTGTTGTGTCTGCAGCCACAACGAGATTGGTGCCTCGATGTAGCCACAACGAGTTCCTGCCTCGATGCAGCAATAACGAGATTGTTGCCTCGATGCAGCCACAACGAGACGGTTGCCTTGTTGCAGCCACAACGGGATTGTTGCCGCGATTTACCCACAACAAGATTAATTCCTCTATGCAACCATAACGAGATGCAGCCACAAACAATTTCTTGCCTCAATGCAGCCACAGCGAGATTGTTGCCTCGATGCATCCACATCGAGGTGGTTGGCTGAATACAACTACAACAAGATTATTGCCTCGATGCAATCACAACTTGCTTGCTGGCTCGATGCAGCCACATCGGGATAGTTGTGTCGATGCAGCCACAAAGAAGGTGTTGGCACCACTGTAGGTACAACTACATTGTTGTCTTGATGCATGCACAATGACGGTGTTGGCTCGATGCAGCCACAACGAGATTGTTGCCTCGATGCAGCCACAACGAGGTAGTTGGTTTCATCGTAGCTATATCGAGGCAATCTCCTCATTGTGGCTGCATCGAGGCAACAATCTCGTTGTGGCTGCATCAAGGCAACAATCTCAGTGGCTTCTTCGAAGCAACAATCTCGTTGTGGTTGTAAAGAGGCAGCAAGACTGAGTCTTGGTCATCCTCTTTTAGAGATTTTGGTGAAACTTTTGCTGTTGCCTTGGACATATCAAAAGCTTTTGATAGAATCTGGCACAAAGCTTTGATTTCCAAACTACCCTCCTACGGTTTCTATCCTTCTCTCTGTAACTTCATCTCAAGTTTCCTTTCTGACCGTTCTATTGCTGCTGTGGTAGACGGTCACTGTTTTTCTCCTAAATCTATTAACAGTGGTGTTCCTCAGGGTTCTGTCCTGTCACCCACGCTCTTCTTCTTATTCATAATGATCTTCGAAACCAAACTTTTGTCCTATCCATTCCTACGCTGATGATACCACCCTGCACTTTTCCACACCTTTTCATAGATGTCCAACACTTCAGGAGGTAAACATTTCACGCAGGGAAGCCACAATCCTCATTTTCGATCCAAAGCTGGATGCTGCGTTTATGTGCACAATGACTTAACCTGCTCTCGTGCCCACGCTCTTGAATCTTCCGAGTTTTCCACCATCTGGCTACGACTACAGAGTCATTCTCATACTAAATTTATCTGTGCTGTATACCTCTCTCCTAACTCCTCTGACTATAAGAAATTTTTTGACCACCTTCCTATGACTTGAATTCCCTCAAGAGGGAGGTTTCAAGACACTTATCCACCAATTTTTGACCACTGCTTTGACCCTTTTATGGGACTGGCATTTCAGTGGGCATTTTTTTTATTAGATTTTTGTTGCCCTTGGCCAGTATCCTTCCTACATAAAAAAAAAAATAAATAAATATAATAACGAAGGGTATAGCTCGAAGCTGCAACAAGAAGATTATTTTCTCGACGCAGCCACAACGATCTTGCTGCATCGATGGAGGCACAACGAGACTTTTCCCTCGATGTAGTCACATCGAGGGTGTTGAAGACACAACGAGATTGTTTCTTCAATGCAGTCACAACAAGCTTGCTGCTTCAGTGCAGCCACAATTATGGGTTTGGATCGATGTAACCACAACGAGATCGTTGCCTCAACCAAGCTGCCTCGATGTATCCTCAAAGAAGGGGTTGGTCTGATGCAACCACAACGAGATTAATGCCTTGATGCAGCCTCAACGAAATTGTTGTCTCGTTACAGCCACAACGAGCTTGCTGCCTCGATGTAGCCACAACGAGATTATTGCCTTGATGCAACCACAACGAGGGGGTTGGCTTAATGCAACCCCAACTATGTTGCTATCTCGATGCAGTCACATCAAGTTTACTGCCTCAATGCAGCCATACCTCGAGGCTACCTCAAGGTACCTCGGGCCTGCTTCCTCGATGCAACCACAAAGAAGAGATTAGCACCATGCAGCCTCAACAAGATTTTTCCCTCGATGCAGCCACAACTAACTTGCTGCCTCGATGCAGCCACAACGAGATTTTTTGCCTCGATGCAACGACAACGAAGGGGTTGGCACGAAGAAGCCACAACGAGACTGCTGTCTCCATGCAGATTCGAGGAAGGGATGGCACGTTCAGCCACAACCTCAGTGCAGCCACAACAGCTTGTTGTCTCGATGCAGCCACATCGAGGTTGTTGCCTCGATAAAGCTACAACAAGATTGTTGCCTCGATACATCTACAATGAGGTGGTTGGATTGATGCAGCTAAAACAAGATTGTTGCCTCGATACAGCCATCAGAAGCTTGCTGTCCTCGATGCAACAACAACGATGGGTGGTTGGTTCGATGGAGCAAGAACGATAATGTTGCCTCGATGTAGCAACAACGAGCTTGCAGAATCGATGCAACAAAAACGAGATTGTTGCCTACATGCAGCCACAACTATTTTGCTGTCTTCATGCAACTTCAACTCCTTCATGCTCCTTCAACGAAGGAGATGGCTCCAAGCATCCACAACGAGATTATTTTTATCGATGCAACCACAACGATGCCTCGATGTAGCCACAACAAGATTTTTGCATCAATGCAGCCAAAACGAGGGTTGTTGCCTCGATGCAGCCAAAATGAGCTTTCTGCTTCGATGCAGCCACAAAGAGATTATTCCCTCGATGCAGCCACAACGAAGGGGTTGGCTCAGTGAAGCCACAACGAAAATGTTCCCTCGATGCAGTCAGAACGAGCTTGCTGCCTCGATGTAGCCAAGACTAGGGTTGTAGATTCGATGCAGCAACAACGAGATTGTTGCGTCGATGCAGCCACATTGAGATTGCTGCCTCAATGCAGTCATATCAAAGGCAGCCACAGCCAAAGCCACATTGTTGTTGTTGGCTCGATGCAGCCACAACGAGCTTGCTGCTTCGATGCAGCAACAACTAGATTGTTTCTTCGATACAGCCACAACAAGGGGGTTGGCTCAATGCAGCCACAACGAAATTGATCCCTCGATGCAGTCACAACGAGCTTGCTTCCTCCATGCATTCACAAGGAGGTTGGCTCAATACAGCCACAACGACATTGTTGCCTCGATGAAGCCACAACAAGCTTCCTGCCTCGATGCAGCTACAATGAAATTGTTAACTCGATCCAGAGACAATGAAGTTGGTGGCTCGATGTAGCCACAACGAGCTTGCTGGCTCGATGGAGCCACAAAGAAGGGGGTTGTTTCGATGCAGCCACAACTATCTTCCTTCCTTAATGCAGCCACAACAAGGTTTTTTTTTTTCGATATAGCTACAACGCTATGTGTGTGTGTGTGTGTGTGTGTGTGTGTGTGTGTGTGTGTGTGTGTGTGTGTGTGTGTGTGTGTGTGTGTGTGTGTGTCTGTGTGTGTGTGTGTGTGTGTGTGTGTGTGTGTGTGTGTGTGTGTGTGTGTGTGTTGTTTGTCTCTTAGGATAGAGATGGGTTATGGAGAGCCTATAAGTGAATTCAAGGAATCATGTAAGAATTTAGCACGGGTGATAATGTGTAGTAGCGTGGTAGTGTTAATAGAGCCCTATATGCTTGGTTTTCTTTGCCAGTCTTTGCTAATAATCACTTCAACATCTTGTTGGAGTGATGCTGTTGCAGGGCAGTGGAGGACGTAGTGAGTCAACGGCTGAACAAGGGTGCGCAAGCAGTGAGGGCAAGACTCAAGCTCATTCCTAGCACTGTTTCCTTGCAGTGGTATCCGAGACGGAGCCTTGTGGCGTCTCTTTGTAGCTGGGTGGGCACTCCTATTGGGAGGTTGGCCCTTCTTTCTCTCTTTGCGGCGTTATACTAGGAGCCAGATCTGGTTCCTTCCTAAACAGCGTTAAGGAGCATTTGGTGGGTTTGGGAGAGGGCTGCTTTGTCGATTGTCTCTTTGATGGAGGAAGCACTGCAGGTTACATCATAAGTGATAGACGGTTCCATCTCTTCTCGTTCCTTGCAACTGCTATATGGACTGTAACCCAGTGGCATATTACCGTCGTTCCATCTCTGTAGAGGGCAGAGATGTGTTGTTGGATGCTAGAGATAAGCTGGTCATTTTCGTGGGAGTATCGTTGCTTCACTGCTCGGAGTGTTGGAAAACGATCAGTATAGATGTGAATTTCGCACGTAGGGTGTTGAGGAGGATGGCGATTAGCTTAGACTGGAAGGTGGAGGCATGGATGGGCAGATAGTGTGTAGTGGTCGGTTCCCCACAGATGCATGCTGCTCCGACGGATCTGTTGGGCCCAGCTGATCCGTTTATAAGGTATAGGTGGTCACGAGGGTTCCTGGCTATGGAGATTTCTTCAAGAGCTTCTTGCCAGAGATTTGAAGGGAACAACACTTTAGAGTCGAGGGTCTGTAGATTCTTTGGTGTTGATAAGAGGTGTCCAGGGTTGGAATTCAGATAGAGGAATGTCGGTTCCGTAGTGGAAATCATCGGCGAGACCCAAAATTCGTGCTGCATCAGCGGCAGCATATATTCAGTCGCTATCAGGGCGGCAAGCTAGAGGACATTGTAAGCCATGAAAAAAAGTGAGTGGCGAGCTGTGAATTCGGCCAGCGTAGGACATATTGCATTGTAGAGATGGATGTCCTGGTATATATCCGGCGTTGCAGGGAAGGAAGGCCACATTCTCTTCTTAGGGTGATGGTGGATGTCCAGTTAGGCGCTCTGAGTATCGCCTCGTTCTGCACTACCTCAAGAGATCGGAAGGAGGAGGATGGTAGTCTGGGGAGACAAGGGGCACATTAGTCAACCACGCAGCGGATTGTTGCAACAAACAGGTTTCGCTTTACTGTAGCTGAGGCTCCGCTTTTTTGCTGTGACATGTAGCTAAGCACCTTGATTTGTGGATCTGCACGTTTCCTGAGGTTTGTTTGCGTGGGTTGTGTATGTGAGCTTCTTGTCTAGCCAGACACCGAGGTATTGATGAGCGGAGGTGTACAGCAGGGGCTTGTTTCCAAGACATAGCAGTCTGTCAAGAGGTGGGAGGACAAAAGTCATGTATCGGGTTTTGGTGGGGTTGATTTTTAGAACAAGGGTGGCACACATTTGATTTAAAAACCCTAAAGCTCATGGTGCAACAGACCAGTGGTTGCGCCATGGTATGAAGAAGGTGAGGTCGTCTGCATACACTAGGAGTTGGATTCCGCGACCGTTGGCTCCAGTAGCGAGCTCTTCCATCATATTACTGAAGAGGAGCTGGCTGAGGCAGGTGCCGAGGTTCTGGGGGTGTGATGTCGGCATGTGTCCCTGGAAGGAGACAAGGGCTCTGTATTTGGTAAGGAACCCAGATAGCCAGCAGAGCAGGCGGCCCAATACTTCTTTCCTATTCAAGGCTTCAAAGTTGGCTCGAAGGCCTTTTCCAGGTCTAGGAACACCACTAAACCGGAGCGTGAGCACAGTGCTCCCAGGAGTGTTAAAAGGCAGTTCGTGGTACTCCTGCGTGACTGAAAGGTGAAGAGTGATGGGTGGAATTCACCCATGTGTCACCGTAGACAAACCAGAACAATCCGTTCCATGATCTTTCTGGGGTAGCTGAGGAGGGAAATGGGGAGCACTGACAAGGGGTCTTTAGGCTTGAGAATCAGGGTGATCGTTGTGGCATTCCAGGACGATGGAAGTTCCCCCTCCTTTTAAGAGAGATTGCGTAGCTATAAGAGATCTACCTTCTCTGATATACCCAGGTGGGAGATCATGGAGTATGTAATTTGGTCCGTTCCCGGGCCTCTGTCTGGTGTGTTCTGCAGCACGGCATCAAGTTCCACAGATGAGAACAGGTTGCCATTTCTCTCCCTTGCTCAACGATGGCAGCGTTGATAGTGGTGGACCGGATTTCAGCGACGGTATCTTGTTGCCTTAGTGTGTCAGGAGAGAGAAATGACCAGGGGAGTTCCTTTCAGCAAAGTGTTGGGCCAGTTTCTCGGCCTCTTCTGCTTGTGTTTTGTGTGTCAGTGGTAAGTGAGGGCGTGGGTTGTAGATGACGCGCACTCGTCGCCACATCTTGGCATGTCTGATGACGCTTTGAAGATACTGCTGGGCTTCAAGACTTGGGTGACGTCTGTAAGTCCTTCGTGCTGCGCTGATGCGCCTGTTAAGTACCTCAACCCTGGGACCATATATCCAGTCATATTTGTATGTCCTATAGCATGGTTGAACGAGAGGAATGGATTGGTGGATGAAAATGTAGATTAGTGCTGTATATCTGTCATCAAGAGATTGGTTGTGGTCGATCTCCCTTATGCGAGTTTCATCAGTGGTGATGAATAGGTCCCTATCAGCAAGTTTTATATTGAATCTTCTTGGCCTAAGTGTGCGTAGCATAAAGCAAAATTCGGTGTCTATGATGATTCCATAGTGATCATTTGAGAGAGGGGGTGTAGAAACCAGGAAGGAGCAGGGTCAAGACAAGTAGAAGCAAAAGCCAGATCAAGTTGCCCATTGTTGACGCGAGTTGGTGCAATAAAGTCATTCAGGAGCATCACCCTTGTAGAATCTTGCTATGCTGCATAAAGATCTCTGCCTGCTTAGTTAGTCCTACCAAGTGATCCAGGGAGAGGGTGTGCATTGAAATCCCCCTACTATGATTATGTTTTTTGAGGCGGCAAGGCCAAAGAGCTCTGTCAGATCGAAGAATGTGGCTGGTGGTTTGTAGAGATTGTTGAGTGTCATGTTGATACTAGGGAGGCAGACGGCTTGGGCTTCTACGCCTTCCCTCCATGCTACAGGATTGATCACCCAATGGCAGTTGAGGGCATTATTGGTCAGGATGACCAATATTCCATATTCACACCGGCCGCAACAGCGGCCGGTGTGAATATGGAATGCTTGATACCCTTACAATTCGAGGGTAGTCTCTTCAGGAAGAAATGTCTCCTGTAGGAGGAAGATATATATGCTACTTCCTGTGCTGCTTCCATGAGATAGGCACACTGAGATCTGAAGCCTCTGTAGTTGAACTGACAGAGGTGGACCTTCTTTGATGGTTTTGAGTTGGTTGGTGGGTGGATTGAAGTGCCAGAGCCTGCTGGATGACTTGCGTTATTGTGTGTTCCACGAACTTGGTTACAGTAGATCCTAGTGCTGGTCGGTTGATCTTTGCTACTGTGAGGTCTGTGATGATTCATGCTACTAGCAAGGCCAGGTCCATGGTAAGAGTATGCAAGGTTTCCTGGGCTACAAGGGTTGTGCCTGAGGAAAGGTTGTGGTGTGGTTGCGGGTTGGTTGACGCAGGCGGTGGAGCTTTGGGCGGATTCTTTTGGTTGGGATGGGCTAGTCTTGGTCATGGGGGCACCTGTTGGCTTTCAAGGGCAGGAAATTCGGAATGCAGCGTCTGCAGGGGAATTGCTGCTGTCTGTTTCAGACACTGTTGGCTCCACACGAATGTTCCAGCTGGACCAGGGGTCGTAGTCTTCCTCTGTTGCTCCCAGTTGCTACCCAGTTCACCTGCCGTTAGTGTCCCTGGGTTACCTGTTGGAGGCGTGCAGGACAGGCAGAATCCCATGCATGGTGCCCATGGCTACAGTTGGGATATCGGTGCCTTACGGCCTCATTGGCCTTGTAACGCTTAAGGCTGGATCTCGTGTGCAATTCGCCCTGTGATGGCATAACTTCTAACACCTGAAAAATCGGAGTTGTTCTGGAGTTTATGGCCTCAGGTAGTACAGAACCGAATTCCCCGGATCGATGTGTGTGGGGAAGTGGGCTCCTGAATGATATCAGTACTTGTCGTGTTTATTCTTTGCTGCGGAGCGAGACTCAATAGCTTGCTTCTTTGACATCGTGCTGCCATATTAGGAGCTCTACAGGCATCCTGAGGGGGTAGTCCATTACCACACCTTTGTTAAGTTTTTTGGTCTTGTGAGCATGACAATTTTCCATGGTGCTTTTTTTTTTTTTTATGTAGGAAGAACACAGGCCAAGGGCAAAAAAAATCCAATACAAAAAATGACCACTGAAATGCCAGTCCCATAAAAGGGTCAAAGCAGTGGTCAAAAAATTGATGAACAAGTGTCTTGAAACCTCCCTCTTGAAGGAACTCAAGTCATAGGAAGGTGGAAATACAGAAGCAGGCAGGGAGTTCCAGAGATTACCAGAGAAAGGGATGAATGATTGAGAATACTGGTTAACTTGTAGCGGGACACAAGTCACCGCTCCTAGCACTCCGTTTTCTGCTATCACCCTTCCGTTTTCACTCTCTCTTCTGCACAGACTTTTTGTCTTTCATATCTTTTTCATCACTTTATACATATCTCTTACCTTACACATTCTGTGCACGCTCTTTGACACATGTGTTACACATCTTCTCATTACATCATATTACTCCTCTCTTCACACAGACATACACACACACATACACTCTCTTTTTCCATAATTTTGTGTACATCATTTTTTATTATGTTAGTAATTTTTGTATATATTGTTCATGTTTTTACTGAATAAACAGAGAATACCCAGGTAAAATTTCCTTTGCCAGAGCTACACAGTTATGACACTGGAAATTGTTACCCTTCAAGGACTAAACACTGCTATGACCAAGAGTTATAGTTGGGAGCCTACACTTCTCGCTTGAGCAACTTCCGGGCGGCCAAGTAGCACCTCACCTTCGCTACAAACTCTTGCGTTAAAGAGGAGGACAGAATAGGGGTGAGAGAAAGAAGAAAGTCTTGTGCAGCGAGGCCGCGATATGAGGGGAGGCATGCAGCTAGCAAGATCAGAAGAGCAGTTAGCATAAAAAATAGCGGTAGAAGACAGCTAGATATGCAACATTGCGGCGGTGAGAGAGAGGCTGAAGACAGTCAGTTAGAGGAGAGGAGTTGATGAGACGAAAAGCTTTTGATTCACCCTGTCTAGAAGAGCAGTATGAGTGGAACCCCCCCAGACATGTGAAGCATACTCCATACATGGACGGATAAGGCTCTTGTACAGGGTTAGCAGCTGGGGGGGGTGAGAAAAACTGGCGGAGACGTCTCAGAACACCTAACTTCATAGATGTTGTTTTAGCTAGAGATGAGATGTGAAGTTTCCAGTTTATAAGTATTATATAAGTAAGTTTATAGATTATAAGTAAAGGACAGACCGAGGATGTTCAGTGTAGAAGAGGGGGACAGTTGAGTGTCATTGAAGAAGAGGGGATAGTTGTCTGGAAGGTTGTGTCGAATTGATAGATGGAGGAATTGAGTTTTTGAGGCATTGAACAATACCATGTTTGCTCTGCCCCAATCAGAAATTTTAGAAAGATCAGAAGTCAGGCGTTCTGTGGCTTCCCTGCGTGATACGTTTACCTCCTCAAGGGTTGGACGTCTATGAAAAGACGTGGAAAAGTGCAGGGCGGTATCATCAGCGTAGGAGTGGATAGGACAAGAAGTTTGGTTTAGAAGTTCATTAATGAATAATAAGAAGAGAGTGAGTGACAGGACAGAACCCTGAGGAACACCACTGTTAATAGATTTAGGAGAAGAACAGTGACCGTCTACCACAGCAGCAATAGAACGGTCAGAAAGGAAACTTGAGATGAAGTTACAGAGAGAAGGATAGAAACCGTAGGAGGGTAGTTTGGAAATCAAAGCTTTGTGCCAGACTCTATCAAAAGCTTTTGATATGTCCAAGGCAACAGCAAAAGTTTCACCAAAATCTCTAAAAGAGGATGACCAAAACTCAGTAAGGAAAGCCAGAAGATCACCAGTAGAGCGGCCTTGACGAAACCCATACTGGCGATCAGATAGAAGGTTGTGAAGTCATATATGGTTAAGAATCTTCCTGTTGAGGATAGATTCAAAAACTTTAGATAGGCAGGAAATTAAACCAATAGGACGGTAGTTTGAGGGATTAGAACGGTCACCCTTCTTAGGAATAGGTTGAATGTAGGCAAACTTCCAGAAAGAAGGAAAGGTAGATGTTTACAGACAGAGCTGAAAGAGTTTGACTAGGCAAGGTGCAAGCACGGAGGCACAGTTTCGGAGAACAATAGGAGGGACCCCATCAGGTCCATAAGCCTTCCGAGGGTTTAGGCCAGCGAGGGCATAGAAAACATCATTGCGAAGAATTTTAATAGGTGGCATGAAGTAGTCAGAGGGTGGAGGAGAGGGAGGAACAAGCCCAGAATCGTCCAAGGTAAAGTTTTTAGCAAAGGTCTGAGCAAAGAGTTCAGCTTTAGAAATAGATGTGATAGCAGTGGTGCCATCTGGTCGAAATAGAGGAGGGAAAGAAGAAGAAGCAAAGTTATTGGAGATATTTTTGGATAGATGCCAGAAATCACGAGGGGAGTTAGATCTTGAAAAGTTTTGACATTTTCTGTTAATGAAGGAGGTTTTGCCTAGTTGGAGAACAGACTTGGCATGGTTCCGGGCAGAAATATAAAGTGCATGATATTCTGGTGATGGAAGGCTTAAATACCTTTTGTGGGCCACCTCTCTATCATGTATACCACGAGAACAAGCTGTTAAACCAAGGTTTAGAAGGTTTAGGACGAGAAAAAGAGTGAGGAATGTATGCCTCCATGCCAGACACTATCACCTCTGTTATGCGCTCAGCACACAAAGATGGGTCTCTGACACGGAAGCAGTAGCCATTCCAAGGAAAATCAGCAAAATACCTCCTCAGGTCCCCCCAAGTAGCAGAGGCAAAACGCCAGAGGCACCTTCGCTTAGGGGGATCCTGAGGAGGGATTGGAGTGATAGGACAAGATAAAGATATGAGATTGTGATCGGAGGAGCCCAACGGAGAAGAAAGGGTGACAGCATAAGAAGAAGGATTAGAGGTCAGGAAAAGGTGAAGAATGTTGGGCGTATCTCCAAGACGGTCAGGAATACGAGTAAGGAGTTGTACCAGTTGCTCTAGGTCATGGAAGATAGCAAAGTTGAAAGCTAGTTCACCAGGATGGTCAGTGAAGGCAGAGGAAAGCCAAAGCTGGTCGTGAACATTGAAGTCTCCAAGAATGGAGATATCTGCAAAAAGAAAGAGAATCAGAATGTGCTCCACTCTAAAAGTTAATTAGTCAAAGAATTTCTTATAGTCAGAGGAGTTAGGTTAGAGGTATACAGCACAGATAATTTTAGTTTGAGAGTGACTCTGCAGTTGTAGCCAGATTGTGGAAAACTCGGATGATTCAAGAGCGTGGGCACGAGAGCAGGTTAAGTCATTGCGCACATAAACGCAGCATCCAGCTTTGGATCGAAAATGAGGATAGAGAAAATAGGAGGGAACAGAAAAGGGGCTACTGTCAGTTGCCTCAGACACCTGAGTTTCAGTGAGGAAAAGAAGATGAGGTTTAGAAGAGGAGAGGTGGTGTTCTACAGATTGAAAATTAGATCTTAGATTAGACCGCGAATGTTGCAAAAGTTAATGAAGAAAAAGTTGAGGGGGGTTTCAAGACACTTAGGGTCGTCGACAGAAAGGCAGTCCGACCTGGGGACATTTATGGTCCCCTTCCAAGATGGGGACTCCGAGGCTGGTGTAGGAGTCGCCATGATCATTTTAAAATTTTTGAGTGAAGGGTGTGTGTGTTATTAGGTGCTTGTAGTTTTGTGTGGAGGAAGAGAGTTGTCTTTAGAGGGCAGGCTATGACTGCCCCCTTGTGTTGTGAGACACAAAGGGAAACGTTCAGTGAGGTCACAGCTGGGTTTAATGATAAGTTCACAGCACCCCTTGAACAGTGCTTTAGACCTCACTGGGAGTAATTATCGTTTCGGCAGGTGTCTACTGCCTCCTCCTGGCTGCTTGGCCTGTTGCCAGTGCTTCCAGAATACGGTAGGTTTCTTCGTTGTATAGTACGAAGATAAAGCTGCCGTCTGTTCCGATGATATTCCTCATCGTTAAGTTGGTGTATGCTGCTTCGATGGCCGCCAGGGCATCGTCCTGAACAGGCACTCAGAAGGCAGGGAAAGCATCCTTCGGTGGAGGAGGTCGAGTCTCTCCAACAGAAAGCATGTTGTGTTAGGGTGGAGTGGGGCGTGGTTCGTGGCGCTGGCTGTTTCCCAAATGCTGGTAAGTGGAATCCTGAGCTTTGTTTTTCATGTTTTGGACGACTATGTAACCCTCCTTCTACAGCAAAGGAGTGAAGCGAGACGTCACTTGAGCCTATGTGGTTGGCCAACGCGGCCAAAGACTGGGTCAGGTCCCAAGAGAAGGGCGCGGAGAATGGAATGTAAGGCGGGCGAGGAGTCCCGACACATTGTTCGGCCACCCATCTTGCGGCGTCCACGCAGCGAACTAAGCATATGGGGTGATGCAAGGACACTGGAGCAATAATTCACATAACAGAGACGCACTTATCTGTGTAAGACACGTGATGTATGCACTACAACCAATTGCAAGACTCTTAGAACAAAAACGTCAGAAAAGAAAGTGCGCACTGGTGAGCTCACATAGCTAGGCATGGGTGCAGAGACAACCACAAGAAGACACCACGGTTTGCAACATGAGATCGACAGCTGAGAATTCCAAAGTCTTGGAATGACAGGATCAGCAACAAAGCAGCTGAGTTGTGACGGCTTAAAAAGTCTAGAGTTGAAACATGGACGGCGTCGGTGATGGCTTGAAGTCGTAGGGGCACATGCTGGTGGGGCAGGCTGGCATAAAAAAGCTTGAAAGAGGCCCTGCAGCTTGAAGAAAGTACCGTAGACGTGTAGTAGTGTAGCAACTTGCGTCTTGGTGACGCAACTTGTTGACGGCTTAACAGGTTAACTGGAGGCGATGAATGTAGCTTGAGTAGCTGGCGACGAGCAGACAGGACTCGTGTGCCAGGAGCGTTGTAGCGTCGACTCATTCACCATGGTGACCATTTTTATGTACTAGATAAATTATCCTAGTGGTGACCAAAAACATTACTGTTGTAAAAATCAGCAGCCGTATATTCCTATAATAATACTGTACAACATAAATAATGAAATGAAGTGCCAGCGGGTTGGACGTCCACCTCCGAGGATGACTGGAAATGCTAGGGTAATTGCTGGGTCTGCTGACTCGGGTCAGACTGGGATCATGAGGTGAAGGGAGGGCACGCAGCCAAAAAATAAAAGAGTTCGTGAGGTTCTGGGAGCCCATCCAGCTGAGGCACAGCTACTAACAAAGAAATGAGGCTTGACTTTACTCGAGCCCACGTATATATATATATATATATATATATATATATATATATATATATATATATATATATATATATATATATATATATATATATATATATATATATATATATATATATATATATATATATATATATATATATATATATATATATATATACTCGTATATATATATATATATATGTGAGTGGTGGCGCGTGACAAGGGTCCAACAAGCAATCCCCCATGAATACTGTTTTATTGCATGTAACACTAGTTTAGCCTTTCATCTATGCGCTGGGAATGAATGTAAGACCCTTCTTACAGAGGAACTATAGTTGATAGTCTTTACAAAAAAAAATTCTATTTTCAACCTTCCAGACAGACAGAGCTGCTGACCCAGACAGGTGACGAGAGAGAGAAGGGTATAATATCCCATAGCAGTGAGTGGGTAAGTGAGCCAGTTTTAAGAGTCGAGAGAAAAAGGTCTAATATCCTGTAGCGATGGTAGTTAAGACATTGGCGGGAGTGTGACGTCACGTGCTGAAAGCGAGCATGGTCAAGCATGATGATAGTTGTTCCGGTGTGGTTTTGAATTATCAATTACCACTGGACACTGTTTATTAGTATCTTACCTTTATATAATAGGTAAAGTCACTCTTGATGAGTTTCTGTGGTTTTCAGGTGAATGTCAAAAGGTGAACGTATAAAAATAGGTATATTTAGATATATGTACAGAGTTCTGGAGAAGGGTGTGGCGCGTACGGGACAACGGATGTCCTCTTCGTGGTACAGCGTTACACCCTGGCAAGAGACTGCCGAAGCCGGCACAAGGGACGCTTAGCGCCTTCAAAAAGTGCTGACATTAGAAATAGGGGCGGGTTGACCGCACTCACAGTACATGAATATATTCATAATTATTACTCTCTAATTACATAAATAAGGCAAAGGAAAAGCTACTTATAGCTAAGAGTAATACATGCCAAAATACATTAGGGAGAGATTAACTATGGAGAATACTTAGATACTGTAATGTAGGTGCTACCGATTACTTATCGATGGCAATAAAAGGAGTATGGAAAGTTCCATGGTGTGTGTGTGACGTAGGGTGGCGTGATCATATCCGCCCCACCCTTATGCGCCAACACCCACTATTTACACTTATGCATATATGTATACATACACTTATATTGCTAATCAGGCAAGACATTATAAATACAATACATATTATTATTAATTATGTGACACCGTTACATCGCTCGGTCACCTACTTGACGCGTCCTCGCGAATACAGTGTACCTAACCATGTTATGTGTATGAAACTCCTTCATTAAGACGTTTACGTCTACTATCAAGATATATATACAAATTTAAGGCTTTCCTAACACACACATATAAGAATATTAACAAAAACATTAAAATAAGGCAAGGTGTCAGGATACTTGGATAGAGAATCCCAGGTTTCAGATATACTGGCAAGGATGTCTCTAGAGCCTCTGAAAACTCTTCTGTGTTTGAGAAGGAAAGAGTGGATAAGGAGTTTGTTATAAAAGAAATCCTTGACTTTGTCAAATTCTCCAGGGAAGTAACAGGGAAAACTCTATATGAAAGGTCTGTCGTAAAAGCTAAATTAATCCTAGAAGGGTAAGTGGTTAGTTTACTAGAACGTACATGACAAGCATCTTGTACTGCATAATGTCCTATAACCTCCTCATAGGTGGTCCCTTCTGGGCAAGTCACTGAGACGTAAAAGTTTTCTGTGAAATAAAAGTAATGATATCCATGAAAATTGCAATGGAAAATAGGTTTTGAAACCACATGCTTGTATGGACAGAGTGTTAGAGCTGCTGACGCCTCTGAACGTGTCAAGACGACTTCACAAATACCTTTTACTACAGGTAAGAAAGCAAATTGGATACTTGAACAATGGTACAAATGCAAGTATGAAGATTTACAACGTTTTAATTCAGTTAAATCTCCAATTGTATATAATGAAAAATCCTTGGCTATTAGCACTAAGGAAGGATTCATGTCCAGTGTCATCACAGAATTATTAACGGAAAATGGAAAAGGTTTAATCTCGTAGGCCTCAAAATGATCCTGAGATTTAAAAGGTATGTTTACAATTATTGCATCTGTGGTCAAGGTAGCTTCCAGCAATGGGTAGTAATACTGGATCATGTCCGCTGCATACACTGGTGTCAATTTGTAGGTTGACTGACCAATTTCTATTGTGTGAAGCAAATCCTCTACAGGAAATAGTGAAGTTGTTACCCTGCCATTGACAGCATCCACCATGTTGCGAATTATCGCTTCATTAATGGAGAGAACTGAACCCAAGGAAGCTTCAAATACATGCAAAGCTTGATCTATAACCACAACGTGATTTATCACATCTAAACTATGTAAGGCATTATCAAGCACAGTTGTTAAATCATTTGAGTACTGTAATAACTCATTGAGATTAGTTTCTAATTTAACTATTTTATTGTGATGTAGGTTCAGGACCTTCTTATTAGTAGCTGCAACCGTTATTAGTTGATCATAATGTTTCCTTAAATCCTGTACATCCTCGTCCAAGGCGGTGCCAAAAAGATATTGAGACAGTTGTCCCAACCCATTTATGAGTCCTCTTTTGGTACGAGCGTGCACTGGATGAAGGTTGTAGTCATGCTGAGATTGGTTCAATTTCCCGTGTAAGAATTCTACCCTTGCTTTTAAAGCTTTGATTATGGTTTGTGAGAAAACTTGTGTCTGGCTATGCGTTTCATCAGCAAGTAAGGATTCCAGTTCCTGTAAGGAGTTATCCAAAGTTTCTGAGACAGCGTCGAGGTCCGAAGTTACGGAAAATAAGGTAGAAAAAGGATATCGAACCAGAAGAACATCTTCTATTAAGGTTACTTCCCCAAGATGTGTGGTGAGAGCCCCCGGTTTGACATGCAACGCAGTGGACGCTTGTAGCACTTGCAGCATGCTCAAGAAGGTAACCAGGAGGCCCAGTGCCACCTGTAAGTAATGCAGGCAATTAGCTGCGTGAGCGAAGGTTATACCTATGCGTCTTTATAGTATTAGTAGAATTAAGGTTTGTAACCTGATCAGTAGTACTCTCTGTTGATGACTGGAGCTGAGCGTTAGTCTTCACAAGCCGATCACTATGTACTATCTCAGCAGTGTTAAGAAGAGGGTCATGCACCTCAAATTTGTTACCATGTAACTGGCGGACAACCGAGCATGGACCACTAAATTTAGGGGAGAGTTTGGAGGTCCTGTCCGGATAACGAACTTTAACTGTGTCTCCAACCTGTATCGTGACAGGGGTCGCACGCTTGTGTTGTCTAGCCATCATTTCTGCCCTAGAAGCTTGTAGCCTACTTCGGACTTTAGCATGAATGTCCTTGAAAACATGCATATGTTGTTTAACATAGTCATCTACGTTGTATACTGGAGTTTGTGGACTTGCCAACAAATCATAAGGAAGATTTTTATCTTCACCATATAATGTATAATGTGGGGATTTCCCAGTACTTTCACACATTGAACTGTTAATGCAGGCACCAACGTGTGGTAACCAGTCCTCCCAGTCATCATGGAGACTGTTTACAACTGGACGAAGAACCTCCAGGATTTTCCTGTTTGCTCTTTCTACTAGTCCGTTTGAAGAAGGATGGTAAGCCACAGTGTAGGTGTGTTTAATGTTGTACTGTGTACATATACCTTGTAGGATTTCATTGCGAAATTCAGATCCATTATCACTTAACAACACTCGTGGTGCTGAGTATGGACAAAACAACTTAGTTACTAGCGCATGCGCTACATATTTAGCAGATTTTTCCTTTAAAGGTGAGAGAACCACGAACCTTGAAAAATGGTCTACACACACAAGTAGATACTGCGAGTCATTTTGACTTTTGGGTAATTGAAGAAGATCAATGGAGACAATGTCCCAAGGTCGCTCAGGTAGTGGATATTCCAGTATTGGGGCTGGTCCTTTTACCGCACCCTTGTGCTTTGCACATGATATACACCTGGCAACGTAATCTTCTATGTCAGTGCGCATGGTAGGCCAATAATAGCTTTTACGCGCTGCTTGTAGAGTTCGCTCTCTTCCTGGATGTCCTGCACTTGGCATGTCGTGCACTAAGATAAGTATGACATGGACTAAACTCTCAGGAATGATGTGTTGTTTACTAGACTCTCCCATTTGGGGATTATGTCGACACAGAACATTGTCTGGTGACATGAAAAATTGAGAGAATGGTATATGTAGACGTGGAAGATTATCTTCGCCTGACTCCAGAGCATGTATGACCTTAGACCATATTTCATGCTCTCGCTGTGCTTTACTTAATTCCTTCAAGGTGAAGTTATTTACAGGGATCGAGTCACCGACAGCTCCCACAGGCACATTTCGTGAAAGTGCGTCGGCTACTACATTAGCACGACCTGGCAAGTACTTGACTACTGGAGCAAATTCCTGCATGGTACAGTACCATCTTGCCACTCGTCCAGTTAAATTTTTCCCTTTGAAAAGTTCAATTACGGGTGCATGATCCGTGTAGACTGTAATTGGATATCCAAGGATAATGTCCTTAAAATGTTTTAAAGCCCAAACTACAGCAAGTGTTTCTTGATGAGTGACAGAGTAATTAGACTCTGCTGGATTAAGCACACGACTTGCATATGCTATTACATAGTTTTTGCCTCTGGCATCTGTCTGCATCAGTACTGCTCCCAGTCCTAGAGAAGAAGCATCCGTGCAAATAATGAACGGCTCTGAATGCTCTGGGAAAGCAAGTACAGGTGCATTTGTTAATAGTGATTTTAATTCATTGAAACTTTGTTCATGAGCAGCCTCCCAATGGAAAGCAACATCCTTTTTAAGGAGTTTAGTAAGTGGGGATGCAATTGCCGCAAAATTCTTGATGAAAGGACGGTAATATCCCGCAAGACCTAGGAAAGATCTGACATTCTCCACCGATTTAGGTTGAGGAAACTTCTGTACAGCTATGACCTTTTCATCCACCGTGTGGATTCCTTCACCATCGACTACATGGCCAAGAAATTTTATTTTGGCTTTTAGAAATTCACATTTAGAAAGCTTTGCTTTAAGTCCAGCTTCTTCAAGCTTCTGGAGGACTAATTTTAAACTCTCCAGATGGGATTCTTGATCCTTACTAGCGATGATTATATCATCCAGGTATGCAAACACGGTTTTGCCAAGTAAACCCGTGAAAATACTGTTAATCATTCTCTGGAATGTTAAAGGAGCGGATTTTAATCCAAAAGGCATGCGTAACCATTCGTAATGGCCACTAGGCGTACTGAACGCCGTTATTTCCCGTGAAGTGGGGGCTAAGGGAACCTGCCAGTATCCTGACAACAGGTCTAAACTAGAGAAAATTTTGTTTCCACGACCTAAGGACATTAGAAGGTCGCTCAGGACAGGTAAAGGATAATGATCATCCACTGTGACATCATTAACCCGCCGGAAGTCGATTACCGGCCTGAAAGATTTATCTTTCTTGGGAACCAAAAAGATTGGTGAATTCCAAGGAGAGCACGATTCTTGAATCACTCCCTTGTCAATCATGTCATGAATCATGTCATCTACAGTCGTCCTCTGACTATGAGGAAGACGATAAGCTGGTATATATATTGGCTTAGTGTTTGGTTTTAACCTAATGTGGTGTTCCGCTCGATCGGTCACACCTAAGGATTCTCCAGGTAGTGCCAGGACATTGCGATACTTCCCCAATAAGTCCAAGAGCGCGGGCCTCATTTCGGGGTAGTCCACAACATTGACAAACGAACATAGGGTTGGCGCCTGCCCCAGCTCGGTGTCAACAGCAGACTGACTCACCGAAGAGACGCAGGCTCCAGGCAGAATACTGGGTTCTGGTACCACTTTCTTGTCATAAACCAGGCACTTTCCAAGGAAAAGACCTTGTTTGATCCTTACAGAACTTCCAGTAGTGTTCACCACCAAAGCATCAGTGACATGACCCTTTCTAATTGTGGAAAGAGTCGATTCAACAGCCAATCGCCTAACATTACCTATACCTTCAAGACAGATGTCACTGCCTACAGGAGCTTCTGGAACACGAATTGTAATCCGTTTTGCCACACGAGCAGGAATGTCATAACTGGCATTGACAATTGCTTTTGCTTCCCTCCATGCTTCTGTTATATCCTTATCTCTCGTAGGAGACCGGACAGATGGAATCGTTTGAGGCTCCCCATTGGATCTTTGTCCCTTCCGTGATAAAGAACCGTTTCTGGGTTGCCTGGAAACCAAAGGTGCAGGATGTTTCATCCCTTCCAGATGTCGTCCGCAGTACATGACTGTATTTTGCTTTGGATAGATTACTATCTGGTGAGACTTCATGGCTCTTAGCCCTAATAAGCCGTCAGAAGGAAGTTTAAAGTTACTGACTACATAGAAATCAGTTTGAATAAGCTGAGTATGCTTAGATAGACTTATTGATAAGGAAATTTTTCCTAAGATTTTCAGGGCTGACCCTGTGACACCAGAAAGATTCAAGTCACTTGGACGGAGTATCCATTTACCACCGCGTGAATTCCGTTTCAGAATCTTGTAAGATTCTTCAGAGATCACGTTTACTGTGGCTCCAGTGTCTACAGCCAAAGATAAGCGATGCTTACCTACCCTAGTTGGTAATGCCATTATGTCTGTTTGGTTGTTGGCAGCTTTTATGGTTGAATGCACTGACATGTCAGAAGAATCTGCTGCCTCAGCGTCTTGCGCATTTAGATGTTTTAGTCGGGTTTGTTTACTACTGTGCGCTGGTCTTCCCCCGACTGCCTTGTACTGTTCAGGTTAGCTCTGGCCTGTTTTTCAATTCTCATATTGATTATATCTTTACATTGCTCTGATGAGTGTTTACACTGGCCATGTATGAGGCAGTATTGGGTAGCGACGTCCCTGTAGGATCTTGTCCTACCAGTTTTCACTTGGGGCGATGCACCTGGTTTTGGTCTAACAGAGAGATTACCCCCTTTTGTTTTGTTCTCCAAGTCGGATTTATTTGCTGCCAATTTCTGGTCCTTTTGTTTCTTATAACATCTTTTTTCAACATGACCTATTTTATGGCAGTACGAACAGACATTTCCAGGCCTCGCCATGGCTGCCGCACAAGGTTGAGATTGGTCGTCATCCATGAGTGGAGCAACCAATGAGGTTTGAGTTTCCGGAGAGGCACCAGATAGCCCTCTTTTCTCCCGAATCAGGACTGCAAGGTCAGCTACTGTGTCTCCCGGTTTAAAGCGAAAATGACTTGCGGTTTTCTTCACTTCCCCATTCACCAATGATATGTAAAAGATGAATTCCAGAAGTCTTCTGAAATCTGTTTCTGTCATACTGTTTCCTTGGAACCAGTTGTTAAGTCGTAAGACATCCATGAAGTCCGTTACGAACTGGTGTGTAGGGATTAAGGCTTTCATTTCATGAAGAGAGTTAATTTCAGCTGCAAATCTAAGACCCACCTTGGAGGCTAGTACCATGAGGTCAGTTTGACTCTTACCCCCAAAAATGTTCAAGAAATTTTTCTTGAAATTTGCATAACTAGTCACTATTTCAAGCGGACTAAAAGCGCTGGTATTCATCATGTGTGCTGCTTCTCCAGCCAATTTAGATCTGACGAAAGAGATCTTGTCTTCATCGGTGATAGTATTTGCTCTTGTCATAACATCCTCACACAAACGGATGAAATCATGAGCCCTTTCTTGCGGGTTTTCTCCGCGAAATGCTGATATTGTTTCAGGAATAGGAAGTACCTTAAGTGTAGTAGATGCATGCAAGGCATGAGGAGAGCCCGTAGAGGCTGAAGCAGAAGCATTAGGATTAGCCATGGTTGCTGCTGATAATGATGGGTATTTATTCCCTGATCTTGTAATCAACACGTTTCCGTCCTCATGAGGCACGGTATTTTCCACTGTAGTGGCTTTTGGTTCCGTTGATAGTGCTTCTGATGATCTAGTGTCACTATTATCCGCTTGGAAATGACACTCCAGTTCATAGATTTCAGCTAACTTCTCAGCTTTAGCCATAAATGTAGTATTATTACTATCTTAATTAGGTATTAATTACACACTTAAATTACGTTTCCATCGTCCAAAGGCGTTTCCACTCTTAAAGGATGAATGGTTAGTATTTTGAGAAGTGTGAAAATTTTAACAGAATTGAAGGTTTAGGGACAGAAATGGAATTATCCTAGTTATCCCTGAACACTTAAAAGAAAACGAGAGCGAGCGCTCCGTCCAGCAGAAAAAGAAAACGGTGTTTAAGAGGCAAACTAAATTATTTTAATTTCCACATAAGTAACATCACTGTGAAATAGGTAAGTTATACATGAACCCTAACAGTGTTTGCGTTACCACAAGTGTTTTATTTAATATTGGTGTGGTGTACCACTAAGTGTCTGTACTCACGACTGTAGCCGGAGAAATTCACACTTAAAAAAAAAAAATATATATATATATATATATATATATATATATATATATATATATATATATATATATATATATATATATATATATATATATATATATATATATATATATATCTTCTTCTTAGGAAGACTCCTTCCGTCTTGGGAAGCTCCTCTTAGGATAGTAGTGTTCTTGTAGAATCCTGCAGGATTCCTGCAGGTGGAAGATGTGTTGGTCTGCGCCG
This sequence comes from Scylla paramamosain, assembly GCF_035594125.1. Classification (NCBI taxonomy): domain Eukaryota; kingdom Metazoa; phylum Arthropoda; class Malacostraca; order Decapoda; family Portunidae; genus Scylla; species Scylla paramamosain. Next base: position 16,507,314 of record NC_087161.1, read on the forward strand.
AGAATGTCTGCGCCGATGATGTCTTCGCCGAGAATCTACGACGAATAATTAGACCGAGGGGAAACCAAAGAATTGTTAGGTTTCTCCTCGAGTCTTTTAAGTCTCCTCCTTTAATAACAAAGAGAAGTGAATCTTGGGAGTGGCAGGCTGGGTGAGTAAGGCGAGATCGTTAGGTGCGTCGCTCTTGGCTGGGTGCGAGTGTTTTGGTGTGTCAGCGCAAGTTCTGTAAACAACGCCGGCTCGCTCCTCTGCTCTCCTCACTACCTTGCCACTGTTTGCCGTTTTCTCCGTTCACTGTGTCCGTTCACCACTTCACTTTCAACCACTGTTTATTGTTGTTGCTCTTGGCACTGGAGTTAGTTATTCGTATCTCATTAAGCTGCCACCAAATGTTCCAGTGTGGTTTTGAATTATCAATTACCACTGGACACTGTTTATTAGTATCTTACCTTTATATAATAGGTAAAGTCACTCTTGATGAGTTTCTGTGGTTTTCAGGTGAATGTCAAAAGGTGAACGTATAAAAATAGGTATATTTAGATATATGTACAGAGTTCTGGAGAAGGGTGTGGCGCGTACGGGACAACGGATGTCCTCTGCGTGGTACAGCGTTACACCCTGGCAAGAGACTGCCGAAGCCGACACAAGGGACGCTTAGCGCCTTCAAAAAGTGCTGACATTAGAAATAGGGGCGGGTTGACCGCACTCACAGTACATGAATATATTCATAATTATTACTCTCTAATTACATAAATAAGGCAAAGGAAAAGCTACTTATAGCTAAGAGTAATACATGCCAAAATACATTAGGGAGAGATTAACTATGGAGAATACTTAGATACTGTAATGTAGGTGCTACCTATTACTTATCGATGGCAATAAAAGGAGTATGGAAAGTTCCATGGTGTGTGTGTGACGTAGGGTGGCGTGATCATATCCGCCCCACCCTTATGCGCCAACACCCACTATTTACACTTATGCATATATGTATACATATTGCTAATCAGGCAAGACATTGTAAATACAATACATATTATTATTAATTATGTGACACCGTTACATAGTAATAATAATAATGTTATCATTAATAATGTTTTTGCAGTTATTATCATTATTATTATTATTATTATTGTTATTATTATTATTATTATTATCATTATTATTATTGCTATTATTATTATTATTATTATTATTATTGTTATTATTATTATTATTACTATTATCATTATTATTATAATTTCATAATATATATATATATATATATATATATATATATATATATATATATATATATATATATATATATATATATATATATATATATATATATATATATATATATACTTTTTTTTTACGTAGAAGGGCCATTGGCAAAGGGCAACACAAACGATAGGGTAAAAAAGGCTCTCTTGGGTGTCAGTTCCTGGTATTTAACAATTTCATTTCAAGGTTAGAAATAATATTAATGGACAAGATAGTTTGTTTTATTATTTATCTATATCATTAGTGAGCGAATAAGTGGAGAGGAATCACGTTTGTTCTCTGGATAGGGATTAGTGAAAAAAAAAGATCGTGATAAATCCTACTGCTCGTGCGGGTAGTTTTCATTTCTTGTCAGTCTCTGACAGTCAGCACGTAACACCCATACACGTGCATTTCCTGGCTTCAGGGAGGTTAGGGAACAGTGAGCACGTAATACCCATGTGCGTTCACTTCCTGTCTTCAGGGAGGCGTGGAGACGGTCAGCACGTAATGCCAGTGGGCGTGCGTTTCCTGTCTTCAAGGAAACGTGGCGGCGGTCAGCACGTAATCTCGTGTGCGTGCGCGATCGTTTACATTCTTGTCATCATGGAGACGTTGAGGTGGTCTGTATGTAATCCAGTGCGCCTCCGTTTTTTTTTTTTTCTTCACGGAGACGTGGCGGTGGTCAGCATGTATTCCCGTGAGCGTACGTTTTGTCTTTGTGGAGGCGTAGAAGCGGTCAGCACGTAATACTGTGTGCGTTCATTTCATGTCCTGACTTCACGTGTCGGCTGTCAGCACGTAATTCCGTGCGCATGCGTTTCCTGTCTTGTCTCCATGGAGACATATTGGCAGTTAGCACGTAACCCCGTGCGTGTGCGTTTTTCTTCAGAGACGTGGCAGCAGTCATTACTTAATCCAGTATGTGTGCGTTTCATGTCTTCACGGAGACGAGGAGACGGTGTGCACGTAATCCAGTGCGCGTGTTTTGTGTCTTCACGGAGACGTTGCGGCGGTCAGCACATAATACCATGCACGTGCATTTTGTGTCTTCACGGAGAAATGGGGGCGGTCAGCACATAATACCACACACGTGCGTTTTGTGCCTTCACGGACACGTGGCAGCGGTCAGCACATAATACCATGCATGTGCGTTTAGTGCTTTCACTGAGAAGTGGCGACGGTCTGCAGGTAACTAAACATTTCGCTAACAACTCAGCGAACATCGTCATCAGTGGAGTCTGTCTCGATTGGTAGCCAAGGAAAAGCAGACTCGAATTAATTGCAAATTGAAGGGGATCGTAATAGGATTGGAGACCTTGCAGTCAAATGGAAGAGACAGTTTAGTAGTATTCATTTTATTTGTATTTTGTGTGGGTTTGTATCCAGCTTAGATCATTTGTGACATTCCTCTGGGATACAGTTAGTGGTAGATTACTGCTTCCACGCTTAGCTGAGAGGGGATGCTCTACCTCTGGGGTATGGTATCGAGGAGACTCCACCTTCTGTATACTGTGATTGGCTGGTGAGCTGAAAAGAGAGCACACACACACACACACACACGCTCTCGGGCAGCCTCGGCCAGCTTGTTGGCCTTCCCCACCCCTAGTGATAGCAGCCTCAGTTTTTTTTTTCTGTTTTCAACTTTTAGCTTTTAGTTTTAGGCTCGCCCTGGTGGGATTGTTGTACTTGTGAGCACATTTAGCGATTGCGTGTTGACACATAAAGAATAATGTGTGCTCCACTGCAAACGTACGAACGCAACTACCTCCTGCGTCGCAGGCAAAGACCAGGTTACCCGCCGCCCAACGTGATAAAGTGCCTTAAGACCTTGAAACTATTTCGGAACCGCGGGTCGAGGGGAGGGAAACATGTGCGTCCCATCAAGGTAGTGACCTCCAGTGCCAGAGTAGTCCGCAGGGTGGGGAAGAAGGAATGCAGGCACAATGAAGTACCTCATGTGTGGTATAGTCTTCCCTCCCTCCTCTTATTGAATGCGACGTCTCTGGCCAACAAGATGGACGAGTTGATTGTGACGGTGAGTTCTACTTGTACATACATTGTGGCGGTTACTGAGGCGTGGCAGATTGTTCCTGAGGTGTGCACAATGCAGGACTACCAGCTCTACCATCACCTGAGGTCAGGACGCAAGGGGGGGGGGAGTGGCCGCTTTCTGCCGCTCTACCCTCAGCCCCTCACACCTCCCTGTCGATATTCCGGCCGGTGTAGAGGCCCTATGCAATCCCAGCAACACGGCCTCCATCATCGTGTACGTCGTGTACCACCCTCCACGAGCCACCACAGCACAGTTACTCACCGCTCACATCATCGACACTGCTGATGCCCTGAGGGTGAGGTATCCTGCCGCCAAGCTGGTCATCTGTGGGGACTTTAACAGATTAGATATCAACGATATCCTACACCAGCTACACCTCACCCAGGTAGTGGACTTCCCCACCCACCAGCAAGCCATCCTCGACCTTATACTGACAGACCTGTGCCAGCAGTACTCGCACCCCAAGCCGCTGCCTCCCATGGGACGGAGCACCCACCTCTCTATACTTTGGACACCCACACTCACCACCTCGACCCCCCAGTCAGCTGTCACCAGGACCCACCGCCCCATGCCTGACTCAGCCATGAGGGAGTTTGGGCAGTGGGTGACACAACACCCGTGGACCGAAGTGCTGGATGTGGAGGACGTCCACTTAAAATGGCAAAATTACGTCGCCACCACTACAGAAGCCTTCCACCGCTACTTCCCAGCCAAGAGCGTCACAATGCACCCATCTGATGCTCACTGGATGACGCCCCACATTAAGAGACTCAGCGTCAGCGGACCTGGGCGTTTCACTCCTGCCCGGTCCTATACAGGAAACTAAGAAACAGAGTGATCAGGGAGATTAAGGCTGCAAAGGCAAACTATTACCCAGACAAGATACACCACCTCAAGCTGACCAACAACAGACAGTGGTAAGCTAAGATCAAAGCTTTGTGTGGCCTACAAAAGCACACATCATCTCTTCCTTTTACCTCACACTTTCCTGCTAATCTCTCGGCTCATGAGATGAACGATCACTTTGCTGCTATCTGTCAAACCTTTCCTCCCCTCCACACCACTCTGCTTCCTGCCTATCTTCCGGCTCCCTCTCATCCCCCCAGTGTCCAGGCGGTGGATGTTTTTTAAGAGAATACTCAAATTCAAACCAAGATCCACCACACCCACTGACCTCCCTATAAAAATTTACAAGGAATTTGCTGTAGAGCTAGCAACACCGCTATGCTCCATAATATACGCTTCACTCTCCCAACACTCTTGCCCCGAGGACTGGAAGACATCTTACGTCACCCCCATCCCCAAAACTTCCGGTCCACAGTCACTCAATGACCTCAGGCCAGTCTCTATCACCCCCATCCCTAGCCTTATTTGTGAAGATTTTGTATATGACTGGGCCTACACCAAAATTTGTAATACCGTGGATATCAGACAGTTTGGAAATATTAAAGCCACCTCCACCTCCCATTACCTGACCAGCTTCCTTGAATTCATCCACAGCTACCTGGACAAGCGAAACACCTCTTTAGCTGTTGCTTTTGTGGACTTCAAAAAGGCTTTTGATGGGTCCTCTATGCTTTCTCCTCCTCATTAACGACACCCTCACTGACACCCCCCATCGCTGGAAGTATGTGGACGACTGCACCGTTGGCGTCCCAGTTTCCACCAAGAACCCGGACTACTCGCCACTTCAAGCGATTCTGGAGCGACTGCAGACGTGGATGGATGAGAGCAGGATGACCATCAACCACAGCAAAACTGTGGTGATGCATTTCTGTACCTCCTCTGTATCAGTGCCCCCTCCCCAGCTCTCAGTGGGCCCTCACCCCCTCCAGGTGGTCCGATGTGCCAAGCTCCTCGGAGTCACGGTGGACGACCAGCTGACCTGGAAGCAGCATGTTGCCAGCACCATAAGATCAGCTACCTACAGGCTGTACATGCTGCGCAGACTCAGGTCGCTGGGGACGCCGACAGATGAGTTAAGGGGGGTGTACCTTACCTTCATCCTCCCCAAACTCATGTACGCCTCCCCAGCGTGGTCCTCCTCCCTCACACATACTCAACAGCTACAGTTAGAGAGTGTGCAGAAAAGGGCGTGCAGGATCATCCTTGGCCCTGCATACACCACCTATGAGGAAGCCCTGAACACCCTGAGCCTGTCCAGACTATCCACCAGGTACCGAGAGGGTCCCATCAAGGTAGTGACCTTCAGTGCCGTGCCAGAGTAGACCGCAGGGTGGGGAAGAAGGAATACAGGCACAATGAAGTACCTCATGTGTGGTATAGTCTTCCCTCCCTCCTCTTATTCAATGCGACGTCTCTGGCCAACAAGATGGACGAGTTGATTGTGACGGTGAGTTCTACTTGTACAGACATTGTGGCGGTTACTGAGGCGTGGCAGATTGTTCCTGAGGTGTGCACAATGCAGGACTACCAGCTCTACCATCACCTGAGGTCAGGACGCAAGGGGGGGGGAGTGGCCGTTTTCTGCCGCTCTACCCTCAGCCCCTCACACCTCCCTGTCGATATTCCGGCCGGTGTAGAGGCCCTGTGGGTGAGAGTCACGCCCCCTTGCAATCCCAGCAACACAGCCTCCATCATCGTGTGCGTCGTGTACCACCCCCCACGAGCCACCACAGCACAGTTACTCACCGCTCACATCATCGACACTGCTGATGCCCTGAGGGTGAGGTATCCTGCCGCCAAGCTGGTCATCTGTGGGGACTTTAACAGATTAGATATCGAGGCAACAGCCCTTGTTGTGGCTGCATTGAGGCAACAATCTCGTTATGGCTGCTTCGAGCCAGCCCCTTTATTGTTTTTGCATCGAGGCAATAATCTCTTTGTTGCTGCATCGAGGCATCAAGCTTGTTCTGGCTGCATATAAGCAACAATCTGTTTAAGGCTCCATCGAGCTAACAACTTCGCTTTGGTTGCATCAAGGCAACAATCTCGTTGTTGCTGCACCGAGGATGCATCGAGGCAAAAATCCCATTGTGGCTACATCGAACCAATCTAATCGTTGTGGTTGCATCGAAGCAACCACCTGACCGTCTTGGAGATACACCCAACATTCTTGACCTTTTCCTGACCTCTAATCCTTCTGCTTATGCTGTCACCCTTTTTTCTCCGTTGGGCTCCTCCGATCACAATCTCATATCTTTATCTTGTCCTATCGCTCCAGTCCCTCCTCAGGATCCCCCTAAGCGAAGGTGCCTCTGGCGTTTTGCTTCTGCTAGTTGGCGGGACCTGAGGAGGTATTTTGCTGATTTACCTTGGAATGACTACTGCTTCCGTGTCAGAGACCCGTCTTTGTGTGCTGAGCGCATAACAGAGGTGATAGTGTCTGGCATGGAGGCGTACATTCCGCACTCTTTTTCTCGTCCTAAACTTTCTAAACCTTGGTTTAACACAGCTTGTTCTCGTGCGATAAATGATAGAGAGGTGGCCCACAAAAGGTACTTCAGCCTTCCATCACCAAAATCTCATGCACTTTATATTTCTCCCCGGAACCATGTCTGTTCTCCAACTAGCCAAAAACTCCTTCATTAACAGAAAATGTCAAAACACTTCAAGAACTAACTCCCCTCGTGATTTCTGGCATCTAGCCAAAAATATCTCCAATAACTTTTCTCCTTCTTCTTTCCCTCCTCTATTTCAACCAGATGGCACCACTGTTATCACATCTATTTCTAAAACTGAACTCTTTGCTCAAACCTCAAATTCTTTGCAATGATGTTTTCCATGTCCTCGCTGCCCTAAACCCTCGGAAGGCTTATGGACCTGATGGGGTCCCTCCTATTGTTCTCCGAAACTGTGCCTCCGTGCTTGCACCTTGCCTAGTCAAACTCTTTCAGCTCTGTCTGTCAACATCTACCTTTCCTTCTTTCTGGAGGTTTGCCTACATTCAACCTGTTCCTAAAAAGGGTGACCGTTCTAATCCCTCAAACTACCGTCCTATTGGTTTAATTTCCTGCCTATCTAAAGTTTTTGAATCTATCCTCAACAGGAAGATTCTTAAACATCTATCACTTCACAACCTTCTATCTGATCGCCAGTATGGGTTCCGTCAATGCCGCTCTACTGGCGACCTTCTGGCTTTCCTTACTGAGTCTTGGTCATCCTCTTTTAGAGATTTTGGTAAAACTTTTGCTGTTGCCTTGGACATATTAAAAGCTTTTGATAGAGTCTGGCACAAAGCTTTGATTTCTAAACTACCCTCCTACGGTTTCTATCCTTCTCTCTGTAACTTCATCTCAAGTTTCTTTTCTGACCGTTCTATTGCTGCTGTGGTAGACGGTCACTGTTCTTCTCCTAAATCTATTAACAGTGGTGTTCCTCAGGGTTCTGTCCTGTCACCCACTCTCTTCTTATTATTCATTAATGATCTTCTAAACCAAACTTTTTGTCCTATCCACTCCTACGCTGATGATACCACCCTGCACTTTTCCACGTCTTTTCATAGACGTCCAACCCTTGAGGAGGTAAACATATCACGCAGGGAAGCCACAGAACGCCTGACTTCTGATATTTCTAAAATTTCTGATTGGGGCAGAGCAAACTTGGTATTGTTCAATGCCTCAAAAAACTCAATTCCTCCATCTATCAATTTGACACAACCTTCCAGACAACTATCCCCTCTTCTTCAATGACACTCAACTGTCCCCCTCTTCTACACTGAACATACTCGGTCTGTCCTTTACTTATAATCTATAAACTTACTTATATAATACTTATAAACTGGAAACTTCACATCTCATCTCTAGCTAAAACAACATCTATGAAGTTAGGTGTTATGAGACGTCTCCGCAAGTTTTTCTCACCCCCTCTAGCTGCTAACTCTGTACAAAGGCCTTATCCGTCCATGTATGGAGTATGCTTCACATGTCTGGGGGGCTTCCACTCATACTGCTCTTCTAGACAGGGTGGAATCAAAATCTTTTCGTCTCATCAACTCCCCTTCTCTAACTGACTCTCTTCAGCCTCTCTCTCACCGCCGCAATGTTGCATATCTAGCTGTCTTCTACCGGTATTTTCATGCTAACTGCTCTTCTGATCTTGCTAACTGCATGCCTCCCCTCCTTCCGCGGCCTCGCTGCACAAGACTTTCTTCTTCCTCTCACCCCTATTCTGTCCACCTCTCTAACGCAAGAGTTAACCAGTATTCTCAATCATTCATCCCTTTCTCTGGTAAACTCTGGAACTCCCTGCCTGCTTCTGTATTTCCACCTTCCTATGACTTGAATTCCTTCAAGAGAGAGGTTTCAAGACACTTATTCATCAATTTTTGCCCACTGCTTTGACCCTTTTATGGGACAGGCATTTCAGTGGGCATATTTTTTTATTTGATTTTTGTTGCCCTTGGCCAGTATCCTTCCTACATAAAAAAAAAAAAAAAACAGTCTTGTTGTGGCTTCATGGAGGCAGCAAGCTTATTGTAGCTGCATCGTCGAAACAATCTCGTTGTGGCTGTATCGATGCAAGAACCTTGTTGTGGCTCCATCAAGACTACAATCTCGTTGTGAGTGAATTGAGCCAACCCCCTCATTATGGCTGCATCAAGACAAAAATATTGTAGTGGCTGTATCAAGCCAACCCTTTCTTTCTGGCTGCATCGGGGCAAGAATCTCGTTGTGGTTGCATCGAGGCATCAACCTCTTTCTAGCTTCATACGACCAACAATCTCATTGTAGCTGCATCAACCTAACACTTTCGTTGTGGTTCCGTCAAGGCAACAATCTCATTGTGGTTGTATCGAGGCTGCATTGAGGCAACAATCTCGTTGTGGGTGCCACGAGATTATGCCTGCATGGAGGCATCATTCTCGTTGTGGTTGTATCGTGGTAATAACTTTCTTGTGGCTGTATCAAGACTACCATTTCGTTGTCAGCATCGAAGCAAGAATCTCGATGTGCCTTAATCCAGGCAACAATCTCGTCGTGGCTGCATCAAGCCAACCCCTTCCTTGTGGATGCATCGAGGCAACAATCTTTTTGTGGCTGCATCACGCCAACCCCTTCGTTGTTGCTGCATCGCTTCGTTGTTCCTGCAAGCTAGTTTTGTCTGCATCGAGGCAACAATCTTTGTGGCTGCATCGAAATAACAATTTCATTGTAGCTGCATCCAGCCAACCCCCTCGTTGTGGCTACATCGAGGCAACAATCTTGCTATGCCTTCATCGAGCCAACCCCTACGTTATGGTTCCATCAAAGCAACAATCTCGTTGTGGCTGCATCGAGCCAGCCCCTTCGTTGTGGCTGCATCAAGGCAGCAAGCTCGTTGTAGCTGCATCGAAGCAACCATCTTGTTTTTGGCGGCATCGAGGAAATAATCTTGTTGCTTCTGCATCGAGGGATGAATCTCGGTGTGGCTGTATTAAGGCAACAATCTTGTTGTGTCTACCATCATGCCAACCCCCTCGTTGTGGCTGCATCGATGCAACAATTTCGTTGTGGCTGCGTTGTGCCAACCTCTTTGTTGTAGCTGCATAGAGTAAGCAAACTCTTTGTGGCTGCATCGAGGCAGCAAGCTCGTTGTGGCTGCATCAAGCCAACCCCTCCTTGTTGTGGCTGAATCGAGGCAACAATCTCGTTTTTGGCTGCATCGAGGCAACAGTGTCGATGTGTCTGCATCAAGACACCAATCTCGTTGTGGCTGCATCCAGCTTCCTATGGAGTTGTACAAAAGTCAAAAAAGGATCTGTACTATGGGTACAGAAGTCAAAAGGGATCCTGTACACCTGTATTGTGTTTTGAGTGTTTCTGAATTCATTACGTACTAAAAAATAAAATGTATGCAAAACACCCATTAAGGAAAAACAGGATAAGATTACCAAAAAAAAAGTGTATCATGTCTTCTTGAGCTTGCTACGTGCAAAAACGCCAACATTCATTCAAATTATCCTATATGTGGAAACGAAAAGACATTACGAGAAACGTGTATTATGAGTGTTTTTGAGCTTAGGTACCAGAACGCAAAAACGCAGGAAGACCACTCTATATGGAAAAACAGAAGAACAGTACAAAATAAAATATGTTTTTTGAGTGTATTTCACATTGATAGGTACCAAAACGCCAAAATGCATGGAAAGCTCCCTGTATGGGGTAAGGAAACACGATTAAAAAAAAAAAACACGTATCTTTTGAGCGTTTGTGGGTGCGCCAGGCACCAAAATGCTAAAAAGCATGAAAACCACGCCATATAGGGAAACAAAACATTATCAAAAACGTGTCTTTTGAATGTTTTTTTTTATTTATTTACATACAAAAACGCAAAAAGCGCCTGCAAAAACCCTTTAAGGAGAAACAGAATAACATTACGAAAAACACGTATTTTAAATGTTTTTTTGAACTTGTTACGTTGTATAACACCAAAAGACATGAAAATTGCCCTATATGGGGAAACGAAAAGACATTTTGAGAAACATTTATTGTGTGCTTTTGAGTTTCTTATGTAAGATATACATGGAAAGTATCCTATATGTCAAAAATAGAACACATTACGAGAAACATGTATTATCAGGGTTTTTGAGTTTCTTAAGTATCAAAATGCTAAAACGCAAGAATAGCATTCTATATAGAGAAACAGAACAACATTACCAAAAACGTGTAATTTGAGTGTTTTCACATTGTTAGGTACCAAAATGCCAAAATGCATGGAAAGCCCATTATATGGGAAAGGAAGCGACATTCCAAGAAAAGTATTTTTGTAATATATTTGCATGTTGGGCACCAAAACGCGAAAAAGCTTAGAAATTACTTTATATGGGAATACAAAGCAACGTTATAAACATCGTGTTTTTTCAGTGTTTTTCAGCTTCGAAAACACCCTTTATGAAGACAGAATAAAATCACCAAAAAAAAAGTATTTTGATTATTTTCGAGCTTGTTACGTATAAAAACGCCAAAATGCATGCATATTATCCTATATGGGAAAACGAAATGATATTACGATAAGGTTTATTATGTGTTTTTCAGCTTAGGTACTAAAAAGCTAAAAAGGATGAATAGCACTCGTGGAGAAGCAGAACAATATTAAAAAAAAAAAATGTATATTCCAAAAACGTGTCTTTTAAGTTTTTATGAACATGTTAGGCACTAAAACATATGGGATAACACCCTATACTGGAAAAAAAAATTACAAAAACTTTTCTTTCAGTGTTTTTCAGCTACTTACTAACAAAACGAAAAAATGCATACAAATCACACTTTAGAGAGAAAGAAAAGAAAATTATTTTGAATTTCTTTGAGCTTGTTACGTAGTAAAACGCTAAAATGAATATGAAGTATCCTATATGGGGAAACGAAAACACTACGAAAAAAATCCATTATATGTGATTTTTGGGTTTTTAGGTATGATATCTCTAAAACGCACAAATTGCACAAAAACATATTTTGACCGTATTTCACATAGCTAGTACTAAAACGCCTAATAGCACACAAACCCTCCTACATTGGGAAAATGAAACAACATTACCAGGAAAGTGTCTGTTGAGTGTTTTTGAGCTAAAAAAAAAAAAAAAACATGTAATTCACCCTATATAGGAATAAAAAAAACATTTCGAAAATCGTGTCTTTTGAGAGCGTTTTTTTAATTTCTTACATACCAAAACTCTCTAACGCATGCAAAACATACTTTATGGAGAAACAGAATAACTTTACTTAAAACAAATATTTTGATCGTTTTTTTTTTTTTTCTCTCAATTTGTTACGGAGAAAAATGCCAAAATGCATGCAAAGTACCCTATATGTGGAAACGGAAAGACTTTACGAGAAACGTGTATTATGAGTACTTATTTTGAGCTTCTTAGGCACCAAAATGCTAAAAGGCATGAATAGCGATATATATGGAGAACCATAAAGACATTACCAAAAAACATGTACTCTGAGTGTATTTCAGATGTGAAAATGCCAAAAATGCAAACAAAGCATATGAGGAAAGAAAACGAGATTTCTAGACACCTCAGCACCAAAACGATAAAAAGCATGTAAAGCACCTTAAGCGGAAAACAAAACAATATATCCAAAAGTGTTTCCTTTAGTGAGATACGTACCGAAACGCTGACACACATGTAAAAAAATGCTTTATGGAGAGACAGTATATTCATACTAAAAACGGATATAGGGAAAGAAAACGAGATTTCCAGACACGTGTATTTTCAGTGTTTATGAGCGTCCCCGTTACCAAAATGATAAATATATATATATATATATATATATATATATATATATATATATATATATATATATATATATATATATATATATATATATATATATATATATATATATATATATATATATATATATATATATATATATATATATATATATATATATATATATATATATATATATAACAAAAAATGTTTCCTTTAGTGTTTTTCAGATATTTACGTACCAAACCCTGACACACATGTAAAAAATTCTTTATGGAGAGACAGTATATTCACAACACAAACGCTAAAACTAATGTAAAACACCCTTTATGAATAAGCAGAATAACAAAAAACAAGAATTTTGATTGATTTTGAGCTTGTTACGTAGAAAAATTTTAATTAGTATGGAAAGTTCTATATATGGGGAAACGAAAATACATTACGAGAAACGTGCATTTTGAGAGATTTGAGCTTCTTACTTACCAAAACGTGAAAAGGCATGAATAGCACTATATATCGAGAAGCAGAAGAAAATCACCAAAAACGTGTATTTTGAGTATTTTTCATATTATTATGTACCAAAACGCTCAAATGTATTGAAACTCCTTAATATGAAAAAAAAAAAAAATGACATTACCTGAAACATGTTTTTCGCGTGTTTTTCAGCGTGGTGGGCATAAAAACGTTAAATATCATTGAAATCATCCTATATGGAAATACAAAGAAAGTTTACGAAAAACGTATTTTTTTTTTTTTTACGTACGAAAACGCTAAAACCCATGGAAAACACTTTTTTTGGGGGGAGACACAATAACAATACAAAAAAAAACGTATTTTGAGTGTTTTCGATCTTATTACGTAGAAAAACGCCAAAAATGCTTTAAACCTATGGTGAAACGAAAAGACATTATTAGAAACGTGATAAATACGCATAAATAACACACTTTATGGAAAACCATGAAAACATTACTAAAAACGTGTATTTTGAGTGTTTTTCTTATATGACCTTACCACCTTATATGGCACCTTATATGACATTACCAGTAACGAGTTTTGAGTGTGTTAGGAACCAAAACACTAAAAAGCATGAAAATCACCATATATGGGAATATAAAACAACATTAAAAAAAATACTCCCTTACATAAAAATCTCCCTATATGGGAATATAAAAGAAGATTACAAAAAACATGTTAATTTATTACGCACCAAAACGCTACAACGCATGCACAGCGCTTTTTAAAGGAGAAACAGAATAGCATTACCGAAAACAAGTATTTTCAGTGTTTTTTTATCTTGTTCCGTACAAAAACGTCAAAATTTATGATAAGTACTTTATATATATTGGGAAACGAAAAGACATTACGAGAAACTTTATTATGAGAGTTTTTGAGCTTCTTAGGTACCAAAACACTAAAACGCATGAATAACATGCTATATGGAGAAACAGAACAATATTACAAAAAAAAAAGAGTATTTTCAGTGCATTTCATATTATTAGGTGCCAAAATGCACGCAAAGCACCTTATATGGGGAAAGGGAACGAGACTTCCAGAAGCATATCTTTTCATTGCAAATTTTAAATTTACACTATAAATATACGAAAAACGTGAGTGTTTTTGAGCTTCTTACGTACCAAAACGCTAAAATGCATGCAAAACATCCATTGTGGAGAAACAAAATAACATTATCAAAAATGTGTATTTAAATGTTAAAACAAAACGACTTTACCGGAAACGTGTAATATTAAGTGGTATTTTTTTTTTTTTTTACCTTCTCAGGTATCAATATCTTAAAACATGTGAATAGCACTCCATACTCGTATGTAGAAACTGAACATTACCAAAAAATGGGTGCTTTGGGTATTTGTCACAATGTTAGGTACCAAAACGCCAAAATACCTACAAACCATGTCTGTTATATGGGGAAACGAAACGATATTACCAGAAAAGTGTCTTTTCAGTGTTTTAGGCACCTAAACGCTAAAATCCATGGAAACATTAGGAAAAAAGTGTCTTAGAGTGTCTTTTTTTTTTTTTTTAGTGTCTTTTTGAGTGTTTGGCGCATAAAGGGTTTTCTTGCATTGCGTTTTAACGTTTTGATACATAAGAAGCTCAAAAACACTAAAAAGACACGTTTTTGGTAATGCTGTTTTGTATTCCAATATATAATGGTTTCCATATTTTTTAGCGTTTCGGTTCCTAAAACTCTAAAAACCCTGAAAAAAACACGTTTCAGGTAATGTTGATTTGTTTCTCTATAAAAGTTTATTTTTCATTTATTTTCGCATTTTGATACCTAACAATGTGAGAAACACTCAAAACACACGTTGTTTTTAATGCTGTTCATTTTCAACATATAGAGTGTTATTCAAACGTTTTGTGTTTAGATACCTAAGTTCATAATCCTTGGGTACAAAAACATCAAAACGTGTGAAAAGCATTCTATATGGAGAAACATAACAACATTACCACAAACGAGTGTTTTGAGCATTTTTTTACTTTGTTAGGTACCAAAACTTAAAAATATATGGAAAACACGTTAATTGATGAGAGAGAACATACTTCTCAAAAACGTGTATTGTGAGTGTGTTTGACCCCGTTTACTACCAGAACATCAAAATCGATTCAAAATCTGGTAAGTATATTTTGTTTCACCATATAAGGTTCTCTGCATGCATTTCGCCGTTTTTGTAATTAAGAAGCTAAAAAAAATATATATCATTAAGGATATTTTGCATGCGTTTTAGCGTTTTTGTACGTACGAAGTTCAGACACATAAAATACAATTTTTTGGTAACTTTTTTTTTTTTTGTATTCTAATGTAGGATGCTTTCCATGCAGTTTAGCGTTTTGGTATCTAACACACTTATATTAGTTTATTTGAATTGATTTTGATGTTTTGGTACCAAACGAGGTAAAAGACACTCACAATGAACATTTTTTGATAAGTTTATTCTCTCATCAATCAACGTGTTTTCCATACATTTTTGAGGTTTGGTACCTAACAAGGTGAAAATGCCCAAAACACACGTTTGTGCTAATGTTGTTCTGTTTCTCCATATAGAGAGCTTTTCAAACGTTTTAGTGTTTTTGTACCCAAGAAGTTCAGAGTCATTTATAATACACGTTTCTTGTAATAACGGTTTGTTTCCCATATAGAGTATTTTCTTACATCTTGGCGTTTTTGTAGGTACCAAGCTCAAAACACTGAAAATACATGTTATTATTAATGTCATTTGTATTTCTCATTAGAAGGTGTTTTGCATGCGTTTTATCGTTTTGGTACTTAAGACACGCAAAACACTCAAAAGACTTTTTTGGAAATATTGTTCTGTTTCTCGATGTGCTATACATTCTTATAATACTCGTTTCTCCGTTTCCCCACGTATAGTATTTTGCATGTATTTTGGCATTTTTCTACGTAAGAAGCTCAAAAAGACTCAAAATAAATAAAAATATATTTATAGTGGAAATTTAAAATTTGCAATAAAAAGACACGTTTCTGGAAATCTCGTTCCCTTTCCCCATATAAGGTGCTTTGTGTGCATTCTGGCGTTTTGGCACCTAATAATATGAAATGCAATGAAAATTTTTTTTTTTTTTGTAATATTGTTGTTTCTCCATATAGCGTATTATTCATGCATTTTAGCGTTTTGGTACCTAAGAAGCTCAAAAACACTCATAATAAAGTTTCTCGTAATGTCTCTTCGTTTCCCAATATATATATATATATATATATATATATATATATATATATATATATATATATATATATATATATATATATATATATATATATATATATATATATATATATATATATATATATATATATATAAAGTACTTATCATGAGTTTTGACGTTTTTCTACGGAACAAGATCAAAAACACTGAAAATACTTGTTTTCGGTAATGCTATTATGTTTCTGCCTTAAAAAGCGTGCAGTCGTCCACATACTTCCAGCGATGGTGGGTGTCAGTGAGGGCGTCGTTAATGAGGAGGAGGAAGCATAGAGAACCCATCTTGGTCCCCTGGGGGACACCACAAATCAGCTGTTGGAAATTAGAGACAGAGCCCTGATAGCGAACGGCCTGACGCCTCCCTGTGAGGAAGTCAGCTAGCCACGCTATCAGGTTAGGAGGGAGACCCAGACTTACTACCTTGCTGATGACAACAGTGTGATCAACAAGATCAAAGGCTTTTTTGAAGTCCACAAAAGCAACAGCTAAAGAGGTGTTTCGCTTGTCCAGGTGGCTGTGGATGAATTCAAGGAAGCTGGTCAGGTAATGGGAGGTGGAGGTGGCTTTAATATTTCCAAATTGTCTGATATCTACGGTATTACAAATTTTGGTGTAGGCCCAGTCATACACAAAATCTTCACAAATAAGGCTAAGGATAGGAGTGATAGAGACTGGCCTGAGGTCATTGAGTGACTGTGGACTGGAAGTTTTGGGGATGGGGGTGACGTAAGATGTCTTCCAGTCCGCGGGGCAAGAGTGTTGGGAGAGAGAGGTGTTTACTATGGAGCATAGCGGTGTTACTAGCTCTACAGCAAACTCCTTGTAAATTTTTATAGGAAGGTCAGTGGATGTGGTGGATCTTGGTTTGAATTTGAGTATTCTCTTAGGCTGGGAAGTAGCGGTGGAAGGCTTCTGTGGTGGTGGCGACGTAATTTTGCCATTTTAAGTGGACGTCCTCCACATCCAGCACCTCAGTCCACGGGTGTTGTTTCACCCACTGCCCAAACTCCCTCATGGCTGAGTCAGGCATGGGGCAGTGGGTCCTGGTGACAGCTGACCGGAGGATCGAGCTGGTGGGTGTGGGTGTCCACAATATGGAGAGGTGGGTGCTCCGTCCTATGGGAGGCAGCGGCTTGGAGGGCGAGTACTGGTGGCCCAGGTCTGTCAGTATAAGGTCGAGGATGGCTTGCTGGTGGGTGGGGAAGTCCGATGACCTGGGTGAGGTGTAGCTAGTGTAGGATATCGTTGATATCTAATCTGTTAAAGTCCCCACAGATGACCAGTTTGGCGACAGGATATCTCACCCTCGGGGCATCAGCAGTGTCGATGATGTGAGCGGTGAGTAACTGTGCTGTGGTGGCTCGTGGGGGGTGGTACACGACGCACACGATGATGGAGGCCGTGTTGCTGGGATGGCATGGGGGCGTGACTCTCACCCACAGGGCCTCCACACCGGCAGGAATATCGACAAGAAGGTGTGAGAGACTGAAGACAGAGCTGCAGAAAACGGCCACCGTCCCCCCCCCCCCCCGTCCTGACCTGAGGTGACGGTAGAGCTGGTACTCCTGCATCCTGCACACCTCAGGAACAATCTACCACGCCTCAGTAACCGCCACAATGTCCGCACAAGTAGAACTCACCGTCACGATCAACTCGTCCATCTTGTTGGCCAGAGACGTCGCATTGAATAAGAGGAGGAAGGGAAGACTATACCACACACGCGGCACTTCAATGTGCTTGTATTCCTTCTTCTCCACCCTGCAGTCTTCTCTGGCACTGGAGGTCACTACCTTGATGGGACGCACATGTCTCCCTCCCCTCGACCCGCGGTTCCGAAATAGTTTCAAGGTCTTAAGGCACTTTATCACGTTGGGCGCCGGGTAACCGGATCCTCGCCTACGACGCAGGAGGTACTCGTAATTGCGTTCGTACGTTTGCACTGAAGCACACATTATTCTTTATGTGTCAACACGCACTCAATAACTGTGTTCACAAGTACAACAATCCCACTAGGGCGAGCCTAAAACTAAAAGCTAAAAGTTGAAAACAGAAAAAAACTGAGGTCACTATCACTAGGGGGCGGGGAAGGCCAATAAGCTAGCAGAGGCTGCCCGAGAGCACCAAAGGTCACACGTCCTGCCCGTGTGAGGTCAAGACTGTGTGTGTGTGTGTGTGTGTGTGTGTGTGTGTGTGTGTGTGTGTGTGTGTGTGTGTGTGTGTGTGTGTGTATGTTTGTGTATGTGTGTGTGTGTGTGTGTGTGTGTGTGTGTGTGTGTGTGTGTGTGTGTGTGTGTGTGTGTGTGTGTGTGTGTGTGTGTGTGTGTGTGTGTGTGTGTGTGTGTGTGTGTGCTCTCTTTTCAGCCCACCAGACAATCACAGTATACAGAAGGTGGAGTCTCCTCGATACCATATCTCAGAGATGGAGCATCCCCTCTCAGCTAAGCGTGGAAGCAGTATAATACCAATAACTGTATCCCAGAGGAATGTCACACATGATCTAAGCTGGATACAAACCCACACAAAATACGTATAAAATAAACACCACTAAACTGTCTCTTCCACGTCACTGCAAAGTCTCCAATCCTATTACGATCCTCTTACATTTGCAATCAATTCGAGTCTGCTTTTCCTTGGCTACCAATCAAGACAGACTCCACTGACGACGCTGTTCGCTGAGTTGTTAGCGAAATGTTTAGTTACCTGCAGACCGCCGCCACGTCTCAGTGAAGGCACAAAACACACGTGCATGGTACTGCGTGCTGACCGCTGCCTCGTCTCCGCAAAAACACAAAAAGGCACGTGCATAGTATTATGTGCTGTCCGCCGCCACGTGTCCCTGAAGGCACAAAACGCACGTGTGTGGTATTATGTGCTGACCGCCCCCATTTCTCCGTGAAGACACAAAATGCACGTGCAATGCATTATGTGCTGACCGCCGCAACGTCTCCGTGAAGACACAAAACACGCACACTGGATTACGTGCACACCGTCTCCTCGTCTCCGTGAAGACATGAAACGCACACATACTGTATTAAGTAATGACTGCTGCCACGTCTCTGAAGAAAAACGCACACGCACAGGGTTACGTGCTGACTGCTGACACGTCTTCGTAAAGACAAAACTCACGCGCACGGGATTACGTGCGACTGCCAATATGTCTCCATGGAGACAAGACAGGAAACGCATGCGCAAGGAATTACGTGCTGACAGCCGACACGTGAAGTCAGGACATGAAATGAACGCGCACAATATTACGTGCTTACCGCTTCTACGTCTCCACAAAGACAAAACGCACGCTCACGGGAATACATGCTGACCACCGCCACGTCTCCGTGAAGATAAAAAAAAAAAAAACGCAGGCGCACTGGATTACATGCAAACCACCGCAACGTCTCCATGACAAGAATGGAAACGATCGCGCACGGCCACGAGATTACGTGCTGACCGCCGCCACGTCTCCTTAAAGACAGGAAACGCACGCCCACTAGCATTACACGCTGACCGACGCCACGCCTCCCTGAAGACAGGAAGTGAACGCGCATGGGTATTACGTGCTCACTGTTCCCACGCCTCCCTGAAGGCAGGAAATGCACGTGCATGGGTGTTATGTGCTGACTGTCTCCACGTCTTTGTGAAGACAAGAAATGAAAACTACGCGCATGAGCAGAATCACGTGCTGACTGCCGCTACTCTTTTTCGATGGGAACAGACAAGCAATGACGTACACGGATTTATCACGATCTTTTTTTTCACTAAACTCTATCCAGTGAACAAACAAAGGTGATTCCTCTTCACTTATTCGCTCACTAGTGATATAGAAAAATAAGAAAACAAACTAACTTGTCCATTAATATTATTTCTAACCTTGAAATGCACTTGTTAAATACCAGGTATTGACACCCAAGAGAGCCTTTTTTACCCTATTGTTTGTGTTGCCCTTTGCCAGTAGCCCTCCTACATTAAAAAATATATATATATATATATATATATATATATATATATATATATATATATATATATATATATATATATATATATATATATATATATATATATATATATATATATATATATATATATATATATATATATATATATATATATATATAATAACTGTAGAAACATGATTAATGATAATATTGTTATTATTATTATCATCATCATGCTTCCCCGTGCACGCTCGCAGCACGTGACGTCACACTCCCGCCAATGTCTTACCCACCATTGCTACAGGATATTAGACCTTTCTCTCTCGACCCTTAAAACTGGCTCACTTATCCACTCACTGCTACGGGATATTATACCCTTCTCTCTCGTCACCTGTCTGGGTCAGCAGCTGTGCCTCTCCGGAAGGTTGAAAATAGAAATTTTTTGTAGACACTATCAACCATACTTCCTCTGTAAGAAGGTTCTTACATTCAGTCCCAGTGCATAGATGAAAGGCTAAACTAGTGTTACATACAACAAAACAGTATTCACGGGGGATTGCTTGTTGGACCCTTGTCACACGCCATCACTCATATATATATATATATATATATATATATATATATATATATATATATATATATATATATATATATATATATATATATATATATATATATATATATATATATATATATATATATTGTGGCGAGAATCCTCGCCCCCTCACATTCCATTCTCCGTGCCCTTCCCTTCGAAACTGACCCAACCTCTGGCCGCGCCGGCCAACCACGTGGGCTCGAGTAAAGTCAAGCCTCATTTCTTTGTTAGCAGCTGTGCCTCAGCCGAATGGTCTCCCAGAACCTCACGAGCTCTTTTCTTTCTAGCCGCGTGCCCTCCCTTCACCTCATGAATCCCAGTCTGACCCGAATCAGCAGACTTAGCAACAACCCTAGCATCCCCAGTCATGTCAACCCAGGCCTCGGAGGTGGACGTGCAACCCGTTGGCACTTCATTTTATTATTTATGTTGTACAGTATTATTATAGAAATATGCAGCAGCTGATTTTTACAACAGTAATTTTTTGGGTCACCACTACAAAAGTACTAGGATAATTTACCTAGTACATAAAAATGGTCACCATGGTGAACGAGTCGACGCTACAACGCTCCTGGCCTACGAGTCCTATCTGCTCATCGCCAGCTACTCAAGCTACATTCATCGCCTCCAGTTAACCTGTTAAGCCGTCACCGACGCAAGCTGCTACAATACTACACGTCTACGGTACTTTCTTCAAGCTGCTTTCAGGGCCTCTTTCAAGCTTTTTATGCCAACCCTGCTCCGCCAGCATGTGCCCCTACGACTTCAAGACATCACTGACGCCATCCCTGTTTCAAGTCTAGACTTTTTATGCCGTCACTGACACAAATCAACTGCTTTGTTGGTCTTATGCCGTCGGTCTTATGTTGCAAACCGTGGTGTCTTCTTGTGGCTGTCTCTGCACCCATGCCTAGCTATGTGAGCTCACCAGTGCGCACTCTTTTTTCTGACGTTTTTGTTCTAAGAGCGTTGCGATTGGTTGTAGAGCATACATCACCTGTCTTACACAGATAAGTGCGTCTCTATTATGTCAATTATTGCTCCAGTGTCCTTGCATCACCCCATATGCTTAGTTCGCTGCGTGGACGCTGCAAGATGGTTGGCTGAACAATGTGGCGGGACTCCTCGCCCGCCTCACATTCCATTCTCCGCGCCCTTCCCTTGGGACCTGACCCAGTCTTTGGCCGCGCTGGCCAACCACATAGGCTCAAGTGACGTCTCGCTTCACTCCTTTTCTGCAGAGGATAAGGAGGGTTTCATACTTGTCCAAAACATGAAAAGCAAATCTCGGGATTCCACTTACCAAGATTTGGGAAACAGCCAACGCCAGGAACCACGCCCCACTCCAATCTAATACAACATGCTTTCTGTTGGAGAGACTCAACCTCCTCCACCGCATGATGCTTTCCCTGCCTTCTGAGTGCCTGTTCAGGATGGCTTCCAAAACAAGCTACGATGCCGTGGCGGCCATCGAGACAGCACACACCAACTTAACGATGAGGAATATCATCGGAAAAGACGGCAGCTTTATATTGAGTGTTATATTGATAGTAGGGAGGCAGACAGCTTGGGTTTCTACGCCTTCCCTGCATGCCACAGGATTGATGACCCAATGGCAGTTAAGGGCATTATTGGTGAGGATGGAAAGGCCACCCGCTGTTGCAGCCAGTGTGAGTATGGAATGCAAGAGAACAGAAGGACCTCGTGACCCAGAATTGGACCCTGCACTAAGTTACTTAGATAGTGACTTAAGGAATCTTGCCGAGACAAATGTAGCTGTGAGATGGACGATTTTTTTTTTTTTTTCTTTTGCAGGCAGATGAGATTGGAGGCTAAGGCACATTCTTCTTTATTCATTTTCTTTTTTACGGTTTCTATTTGCCGAATTGCTTTCTGATGTTCGTCAGATACTTGATGTGTAAGGTGGGTGAATGATAAAACCATTTCAAAACTATCTTATTTCATCTTCAGGCTGAATCTGATGGCAGTTTAACAGCTCAAGAGTTTATTAATGAAAAATACATAAATGAGAGGTGAGATACGAAAGTAACTGGTGGAGGGGGAGGGGAACAAAGCACTGCAGTGGTATCCGAGACAGAGCCTTGTGATGTCTCTTTGTAGCCGGGTGGGCACTCCTATTGGGAGGTTCTTTCTCTCTTTGCGGCGTTATACTAGGAGGCAGATCTGGTTCCTTCCTAAACAGCGTTAAGGATCATTTGGTGAGTTTGGGAGAGGGCAGCTTTGTTGATTGTCTTTTTGATGGAGGAAGAACTGCGGGTTACATCAAAGGTGATAGACGGTTCCATCCCTTCTCGTTCCCTGCAACTGCTATATGGCCTGGAACCCAGTGGCATATTACTGTTGTTCCATCTCTGTAGAAGGCAGAGATGTGTTGTTGGATGCTAGAGATAAGCTGGTAGTTTTCGTTGGAGTATCGTTGCTTCACTGCTCGGAGTGTTGGAAAACGATCAGTATAGATGTGAATTTCGCCCGGAGGGTGTTGATGGGTGTATTGTAGAGCGAGGAGGATGGCGACTAGCTCAGCCTGGAAAGCGGAGACATAGCTGGACAAATAGTGTGTAGTGGTCGGTTCCCCACAGATGCATGCTGCTCCGACGGATCTGTTGGGCCAAGCTGATCCGTTTATAAGGTATAGTCGGTCACGAGGGTTCCTGGCTATGGAGATTTTTTCAAGAGCTTCTTGCCAGAGATTTGAAGGGAACAACACTTTAGGGTCGAGGGTCTGTGGATTCTTTGGTGTTGATAAGAAGTGTCCAGGGAGGAAGCGGTTGGAATTCAGGGAGAGGAATGTCGGTTCCGTAGTGGACATCATCGGCGAGACACAAAATTCGTGCTGCATCAGCGGCAGCATATACCCAGTCGCCATCAGGGCGGCAAGCTGGAGGACACTGTAAGAGACATATTGCATTGTAGAGACATATTGCATTGTAGAAATGGATGTCCTGGTATATATATCCGGTGTTGCAGGGAAGGAAGGCCACATTCTCCTCTTAGGGTGATGGTGGATGTCCAATTAGGCGCTCTGAGTATCGCCTCGTTCTGCGCTACCTCAAGAGATCAGAAGGAGGAGGATAGTAGTTTGGGGAGACAAGGGGCACAGTAGTCAACCACGGAGCGGAATTTTGCAACATACAGGTTTCTCTTTACTGTAGCTGAGGCTCCGCTTTTTTGCTGTGACATGTAGCTAAGCACTTTGGTTCGTAGATCTGCACGTTTCCTGAGGTAGTTTGCGTGGGTTGTGTATGTGAGCTTCTTGTCTAGCCAGACCCCGAGGTATTGATGAGTGGAAGTGTACAGCAGGGGCTTGTTTCCAAGACATAGCAGTCTGTCAAGAGGTGGGAGACCAAAATTCATGTGTCGGGTTTTGGTGGGGTTGATTTTTAGGCCAAGGGTGGCACACCTTTGATTTAAAAGCCATAAAGCTCATGGTGCAAGAAATCAGTGCTTGCGCCATGGTATGAAAGTGACGTCGTCTGCATACACTAGGAATTGGATTCCGCGACCGTTGGCTCCAGTAGCGAGCTCTTCCATCATATTATTGAAGAGGAGCTGGCTGAGGCAGGTGCCAAGGTTCTGGGGGTGTGATGTTGGCACATGTCCCTGGAAGGGGACAAGGGCTCTGTGGTTGGTAAGGAACCCAGATAGCCAGCGGAGCAGGCGGCCCCATACTCCTGTTCTAGCCAAGGCTTTAAAGATGGCGAGGGGGTTTGCCAGCTCGAAGGCCTTTTCCAGGTCTAGGAACACCACTAAACCGGAGCGTGAGCACAGTGCTCCCAGGAGTGTTAAAAGGCAGTTCGTGGTACTCCTGCGTGACTGAAAGGTAAAGAGTGACGGGTGGAATTCACCCATGTGTCACCGTAGAGAAACCAGAACGATGCGTTCCATGATCTATCTGGGTCAGCTGAGGGGGGAAATGGAGAGCACTGACAAGGGGTCTTTAGGCTTGAGAATCAGGGTAATCGTTGTGGTATTCCAGGACGACGGAAGGTCCCCCTCCTTTTAAGAGAGACTGTGCAGCTACAAGAGATCTACCTTCTCTAATGTACCCAGGTGGGAGATCATGGAGTATGTAATTTGGTCCGGTCCCGGGGCTCTGTCTGGTGTGTTCCGCAGCACGGCATCAAGTTCCACAGATGAGAACAGGTTGCCAATTTCCCCCCTTGTTCAGGGATGGCAGCGTTGATAGTGGTGGACCGGATTTCAGCGACGGTATCTTGTTGCCTTAGTGTGTCAGAAGAGAGAGATGACCAGGGGAGTTCCTTTCAGCAAAGTGTTGGGCCAGTTTCTCGGCCTCTTCTACTTGTGTGTTGTGTGTCAGTGGTGAGTGAGGGCGTGGGTTGTAGATGACGCGCACTCTTCGCCACATCTTGGCATGTCTGATGACGCTTTCAAGATACTGCTGGGCTTCAAGACTTGGGTGACGTCAGTAAGTTCTTCGTGCTGCGCTGATGCGCCTGTTAAGTTCCTCAACCCTGGGACCATATATCCAGTCATATTTGTATGTTCTATGGCATGGTTGAACGAGAGGAATGGATTGGTGGATGAAGATGTAGTTTAGTGCTGTATATCTGTCATCGAGAGATATGTTGTGGTCGAGCTCCCTTATGCGAGTTTCAACAGTGATGGTAAATAGGTCCATATCAGCAAGTTGCATATTGAATCTTCTTGGCCTAAGTGTGCGTAGCATAAAGCAAATTTCGGTGTCTATGATGATTCCATAGTGATCATTTGAGAGGGGGGTGTGTAGAAACCAGGAAGGAGCAGGGTCAAGACAAGTAGAAGCGAAAGCCAGGTCAAGTTGCCCATTGTTGACGTGAGATGGTGTATTAAAGTCATTAAAGAGCATCACCCTTGTAGAATCTTGCTATGCTGCATGAAGATCTCTGCCTGCTTAGTTGGTCTTAGCAGTTGATCCAGGGAGAGGGTGTGCATTGAAATCCCCCTTCTATTATGTTTTGTGTGGCGGCAAGGCCAAAGAGCTCTGTCAGATCGAGGGATGTGGCTGGTGGTTTGTAGATATTGTTGAGTGTTATGTTGATAGTAGGGAGGCAGACAGCTTGGGCTTCTACGCCTTCCCTGCATGCCACAGGATTGATCACCCAATGGCAGTTGACGGCATTATTGGTGAGGATGGAAAGGCCACCCGCTGTTGCGGCCGGTGTGAGTATGGAATGCTTGATACCCTTACAATTCGAGGGTAGTCTCTTCAGGAAGAAATGTCTCCTGTAGGAGGAAGATATATACGAGTATGCTACTTCCTGTGGTGCTTCCATGAGATAGGCACACTGAGATCTGAAGCCTCTGTAGTTGAACTGGTAGAGGTGGACCTTTTTTGATGGTTTTGAGTTGGTTGGTGGGTGGATTGAAGTGCCAGAGCCTGCTGGATGACTTGTGTTATTGTGTGTTCCACGAGCTTGGTTACAGTGGATTTTAGTGCTGGTTGGTTGATCTTTGCTACTGTGAGGTCTGTAACGATTCATGCTTCTAGCAAGGCCAGGTCCGTGGTAAGAGTATGCAATGTTTCCTGGGCTACAAGGGTTGTGCCTGAGGAAAGGTTGTGCTTTGGTTGCGGGTTGGTTGACGCAGACGGTGGAGCTTTGGGCGGATTCTTTTGGTTGGGGTGGACTAGTCTTGGTCATGGGAGCACCTGTTGGCTTTCAAGGGCAGGAAATTCGGAATGCAGGGTCTGCAAGGGAATTGCTGCTGGCTGTTTCGGACGCTGTTGGCTCCACACGAATGTTCCAGCTGGAGCAGGGGTCGTAGTCTTCCTCTGTTGCTCCCAGTTGCTACCCAGTTCACCTGGCATTAGTGTCCCTGGGTTACCTGTTGGAGGCGTGCAGGGCAGGCAGGGTTTCATGCATGGTGTCTATGGCTACAGTTGGGATATCGGTGCCTTACGGCCTCCTTGGCCTTGTAACGCTTAAGGCTTGAGGTTGTGTGCAATTCGCCCTGTGATGGCATAACTTCTAACCCCTGAAAAAGCGGAGTTGTTCTGGAGTGTAAGGCCTGAGGTAATACAGACCCGAATTCCCCGGATTGATGTGTGTGGGGAAGTGGGCCCCTGAATGATATCAGTACTTGTCGTGTTTACTCTTTGCTTGCTTTGACACCGTGGTGCCTTTTTAGGAGTTCTACAGGCATCCTGAGGGGATAGTCCATTACCACATCTTTGTTAAGTCTTGTGAGCATGACTATTTTCCATGGTGCTGCTTGGCCTGTTGCCAGTGCTTCCAGAATACGGTAAGTTTCTTCGTTGTATGGTACGAGGATAAAGCTGCAGTCTTTTCCGATGGCATTCCTCATCGTTAAGTTGGTGTGTGCTGCCTCGATGGCCGCCACGGCATCGTAGCTTGTTTTAGAAGCCGTCCTGAACAGGCACTCAGAAGGTAGGGAAAGCATCATTCGGTGGAGGAGGTCGAGTCTCTCCAACAGAAAGCATGTTGTGTTAGGGTGGAGTGGGGCGTGGTTTGTGGCGCTGGCTGTTTCCCAAATGCTGGTAAGTGGAATCCCGAGCTTTGTTTTTCATGTTTTGGACGAGTATGAAACCCTCCTTATCCTCTGCAGCAAAGGAGTGAAGCGAGACGTCACTTGAGCCTATGTGGTTGGCCAGCGCGGCCAAAGACTGGGTCAGGTTCCAAGGGAAGGGCGCGGAGAATGGAATGTGAGGCGGGCGAGGAGTCCCACCACATTGCCGGCCACCAATCTTGCAGCATCCACGCAGCGAACTAAGCATATGGGTTGATGCAAGGACACTGGAACAATAATTGACATAATAGAGACGCGCTTATCTGTGTAAGACAGGTGATGTATGTACTACAACCAATTGCAAGACTCTTAGAACAAAAACGTCAGAAAAGAAAGTGCGCACTGGTGAGCTCACCTAGCTAGGCATGGGTGCAGAGACAGCCACAAGAAGACACCACGGTTTGCAACATAAGACCGACGGCTGAGAATTCCAAAGTCTTGGAATGACAGGATCAGCAACAAAGCAGTTGAGTTGTGACGGCTTAAAAAGACTAGACTTGAAACAGGGATGGCGTCGGTGATGTCTTGAAGTCGTAGGGGCACATGGTGGTCGGGCAGGCTTGGCATAAAAAGCTTGAAAGCAGCTTGAAGAAAGTACCGTAGACGTGTAGTAGTGTAGCAGCTTGCGTCGGTGACGGCTTAACAGGTTAACTGGAGGCGATGAATGTAGCTTGAGTAGCTGGTGATGAGCAGATAGGACTCGTAGGCCAGGAGCGTTGTAGCGTCTCAACTCATTCACCATGGTGACCATTTTTATGTACTAGGTAAATTATCCTAGTACTTTTTTAGTGGTGACCCATAGCTCACATAGCTAGGCATGGGTGCAGAAAGAAAAGAGCTCGTGAGGTTCTGGGAGCCCATCCGGCTGAAGCACAGTTATTAACAAAGAAATGAGGCTTGACTTTACTCGAGCCCACGTGGTTGGCCGGCGCGGCCAGAGGTTGGGTCAGTTTCCAAGGGAAGGGCACGGATAATGGAAAGTGAGGGGGTGAGGTTTGTCGCCACAAAATATATATATATATATATATATATATATATATATATATATATATATATATATATATATATATATATATATATATATATATATATATGAGTGGTGGCGTGTGACAAGGGTCCAACAAGCAATCCCCCGTGAATACTGTTTTATTGCATGTAACACTAGTTTAGCCTTTCATCTATGCGCTAGGAATGAATGTAAGACCCTTCTTACAGAGGAAGTATGGTTGATAGTCTCTACAAAAAACTTCTATTTTCAACCTTCGAGACAGGCACAGCTGCTGACCCAGACAGATAACGAGAGAGAAGGATAAAATATCCCATAGCAGTGAGTGGGTAAGTGAGCCAGTTTTAAGGATCGAGAGAGAAAGGTCTAATATCCTGTAGCAATTGTGGGTAAGACATTGGCAGGAGTGTGACGTCACGCGCTGCGAGCGTGCATGGGGAAGCATGATGATGATAATAATAATAATAATAATAATAATAATAATAATAATAATAACGTTATCATTAATCATGTTTTTACAGTTATTATTATTATTATTATTATTGTTATTATTATTATTATTATTATTATTATTATTATTATTATTATTATTATTATTATTATTATTATTATTATTATTGTTATTGTTATTATCATTATTATTATTATTATTATTATTATTATTATTATTATTATTATTATTATTATTATTATTGTTATTTTATTATTTTTTATATATTTATATATTTATTTATTTATTTTTTTTTAATGTAGGAGGGCCACTGGCAAAGGGCAACATAAACAATACGGTAAAAAAGGCTCTCTTGGGTGTCAGTTCCTGGTATTTAATAAATGCATTTCAAGGTTAGAAATAATATTAATGGACAAGATAGTTTGTTTTATTATTTATCTATATCACTAGTGAGCGAATAAGTGAAGAGGAATCACGTTTGTTTGTTCACTGGATGGAGTTTAGTGAAAAAAAAGATCGTGATAAATCCGTGTTCGTCATTGCTTGTCTGTTCCCATCGAAAAAGAGTAGCGGCAGTCAGCACGTGATACTGCTCGTGCGCGTAGTTTTCATTTCATGTCTTCACAAAGACGTGGGGACAGTCAGCACGTAACACCCATGCACGTGCATTTCCTGTCTTCAGGGAGGCGTGGGAACAGTGAGCACGTAATACCCATGCCCGTTCACTTCCTGTCTTTAGGGAGGCGTGGGAACAGTGAGTACGTAATACCCATGCGTATTCACTTCCTGTCTTCAGGCGTGGGCGTGCGTTTCCTGTCTTCAGGGAGACGTGGCGGCGGTCAGCACGTAATCTCGTGTCCGTGCTCGATCATTTACATTCTTGTCATCATGGAGACGTTGCGGTGGTCTGTATGTAATCCAGTGCGCCTGCGTTTTTTTTTTTTATCTTCACGGAGACGTGGCGGTGGTCAGCATGTATTCCCGTGAGCGTGCGTTTTGTCTTTGTGGAGATGTAGAAGTGGTCAGCACGTAATACAGTGCACGTTCATTTCATGTCCTGACTTCACGTGTCGGCTGTCAACACGTAATTCCTTGCGCATGCGTTTCCTGTCTTGTCTCCATGGAGACATATTGGCAGTCGCACGTAATCCCGTGCGCGTGAGTTTTGTCTTTACGAAGACGTGTCAGCAGTCAGCACGTAACCCCGTGCGTGTGCGTTTTTCTTCAGAGACGTGGTAGCAGTCATTACTTAATCCAGTATGTGTTCGTTTCATGTCTTCACGGAGACGAGGAGACGGTGTGCACGTAATCCAGTGCGCGTGTTTTGTGTCTTCACGGAGACGTTGCGGCGGTCAGCACATAATACCATGCACGTGCATTTTGTGTCTTCACGGAGAAATGGGGGCGGTCAGCACATAATAACACACACACGTGCGTTTTGTGCATTCACGGACACGTGGCGGCGGACAGCACATAATACTATGCACGTGTGTTTTGTGTCTTTGCGGAGACGTGGCAGCGGTCAGCACATAATACCATGCACGTACGTTTTGTGCCTTCAATGAGACGTGGCGGCGGTCTGCAGGTAATCAAACATTTCGCTAACAACTCAGCGAACAGCGTCGTCAGTGGAGTCTGTCTTGATTGGTAGGCAAGGAAAAGCAGACTCGAATTGATTGCAAATGTAAGAGGATCGTAATAGGATTGGAGACCTTGCATTTATAGTATTTATTTTATATGTATTTTGTGTGGGTTTGTATCCAGCTTAGATCATGTGTGACATTCCTCTGGGGTACAGTTAGTGGTAGTATACTGCTTCCACGCTTAGCTGAGAGCGCTGAAAAGAGAGCACACGCACACACACACACACACACACACACACACACACACACACACACACACACACACACACACATAGCAACAGGTACCTGCCGAAACGATAATTACTTCCAGTGAGGTCTAAAGCACTGGATAAGGGGTGCTATGAACTTATCATTAAACCCAACTGTGACCTTATTGAACGTTTCCTTTTGGGTCTCACAACACAAGGGGGCAGTCAGCCTGCTGTCTAAAGACAACTCTTTCATTCACACATAACTACAAGCACCTAATTACACATACACCGTTCAGTCAAAATTCAAAATTATCATAGCGACTCCTACACCAGCCTCGGAGTCCTCACCTGGGGAGGGGACCACAAATGTTCCCAGGTCGGACTGTTCTTCTGGTATCGACCCTAAGTGTCTTGACACCCCTCCCTCAACTTTTTTCTGAATAAACTTCTGTAACATTTGCGGTCTTAGATCTAATTTTCAATCTGTAAAACACCACCTCTCCTCTTCTAACCCTCAGATGTCTGAGGCAACTCACAGTAGTCCCTTTTCTGTTTCCTCCTACTTTCTCTTCTTTCCTTCATTTTCAATCCAAAGCTGGATGTTGCGTTTACGTGCGCAACGACTTAACCTGCTCTCGTGCCTTCGCTCTTGAATCTTCTGAGTTTTCCACCCTCTGGCTACGATTGTAGAGTCACTCCCAAACTAAATTTATCTGTGCTGTATACCTAACTCCCCTCACTACAAGAAATTCTTTGACTACTTAGCTTCCAAAGTGGAGCACATTCTGACTCTCTTCCCTTTTGCGGAGATCTCCATTTTTGGAGACTTCAATGGCCACCACCAGCTTCGGCTTTCCTCTCCCTTCACTGACCATCCTGGTGAGATAGCCTTCGACTTTGCTGTCCTCCATGACCTAGAGTAATTGGTGCAACACTCTTCTCTTATTCATGACCGTTTTGGAGACATGCCCAACATTCTTGACCTTTTCCTAACCTCCAATTCTGCTTATGCTGTCATCCTCTCTTCTCCGTTGAGCTCCTCAGATCACAATCTCATATCTGTATCTTGTCCTATTGCTCCAATCTCTCTCCTCAGGATCCCCTGAGGGGAGGTGCTTCTGTCGTTTTGCCTCTTAGTTGGGGGACCTAAGGAGGTATTTTGCTGATTTTTCTTGGAATGACTACTGCTTCCGTGTCAGAGACCCATCTCTGTGTGCCGTGCCGGGCGCATAACAAAGGTGATAGTGTCCGGCATGGAGGCGTACATTCCTCACTCTTTTTCTCGACCTAAACCTTCCGAATTTTGGTTTAACACACCCTACTCTTGTGCTATAGACGATAGAGAGGTGGCCCACAAGAGGTACTTGAGCCTTCCATTACCAGAATCTCATGCACTTTATATTTATGCCCGGAACCATGCCAGGTCTGTTCTCCAACAAGCCAAAACTCCTTTATTAATAGAAAGTGTCAAAAATCTTTCCCTATCTAACTCCCCTCGTGACTTCTGGCACCTAGCCCAAAAAAAATCTGCAATAATTTTGCTTCTTCTTTCCCTCCTTTATTTCAACCAGATGACACTACTGCTATTGCATCTACCTCTGAAGCTGAACTCTTTGCTCAAACCTATGCTAAATCTCTTGAGCGATTCAGGGTTTGTTTCTCCCTCTCTTCCACCCTTTGACTTTTTTTTTTTTATGTAAGAGGGACACCGGCCAAGAAAAAAAAAAATCCAATTAAAAACATTTTTAAAAATCCCACTGAGATGCCAGTCCCAGGAAAGGGTCCAAAGCGGTAGTCAAAAATTGAAAGATAAGTGTCTTGAAACCCTCCTCTTGAAAGAATTCAAGTCATTGGAAGGACAGAAGCAGGCAGGGAGTTCCAGAGTTTACCAGAGAAAGGGATGAATGATTGAGAATACTGGTTAACTCTTGCATTAGAGAGGTGCACAGAAGAGGGGTAAGAGAAAGAAGAAAGTTTTGTGCAGCGAGGTCGCGGGAGGAGGGGAGGCATGCAGTTAGCAAGATCAGAAGACCAGTTAGCATGAAAACAGTGATAGAAGACAGCTAGAGATGCAACATTGCGGCGATTAGAGAGAGGCTGAAGACAGTCAGTTAGAAGAGAGCAGTTGATGAGACGAAAAGCTTTTGATTCCACGCTGTCTAGAAGAGCGGTATGAGAGGAATCCCTGCATGTGAAACATACTCCATACATGGAAGGATAAGGCCTTTCTACAGAGTTAGCAGTTCAGGGCTGAGAAAAACTGCTGAAGACGTCTCAGCACACCCTACTTCATAGAAACTGTTTTAGCTAGAGATGAGAAGTTTCCAGTTCAGATTATAAATAAAGGACAGACCGAGGATGTTCAATGTAGAAGAGGGGGGCAGTTGTGTGTCACTGAAGAAGAGGAGATAGTTGTCTGGAAGGCTGTTTCGAGTTGATAGATGGAGGAATTGAGTTTTTGAGGCATTGAACAATACCAAGTTTGCTCTGCCCAAATCATAAAGTTCAGAAAGATCAGAAGTCAGGCGTTCTGTGTCTTCCCTGCGTGAAATATTCACTTCCTGAAGTGTTGGACGTCTATGAAAAGACGTGGAAAAGTGCAGGATGGTATCATCAGCGTAGGAGTGGATACGACAAGAAGTTTGGTTTAGAATGTCTTTGATGAATAATAAGAAGAGAGTGGGTGACAAGACAGAACCCTGAGGAACACCACTGTTAATAGATTTAGAAAACCAGGAGAGACCGTCTACCACAGCACCATTAGAACGGTCAGAAAGGAAACTTGAGATGAAGTTACAGAGAGAAGGATAGAAGCCGTAGGAGGGTAGTTTGGAAATCAAAGCTTTGTGCGAGACTCAATGAAAATCATTTGATTTGTTTAAGGCAACAGCGAAATATCTAAAAAAAAAGGATGACTAAGGCTTAGCAAGGAAAACCAGAAGATCATCGGTAGTGCGGCCTTTATTGAACCCATACAGATAGAAGGTTTTGAAGTGATAGATGTTTAAGAATCATCCTGTTGAGGATAGATTAAAAAACTTTAAATAGGCAGGAAATTAAAGCAATAAGACGGTAGTTTGAGGACTAGAACGGTCACCCTTTTTATGAACATGAGAGAGAGAGAGAGAGAGAGAGAGAGAGAGAGAGAGAGAGAGAGAGAGAGAGAGAGAGAGAGAGAGAGAGAGAGAGAGAGAGAGAGAGAGAGAGAGAGAGAGAGAGAGAGAGAGAGAGAGAGAGAGAGAGAGAGAGAGAGAGAGAGAGAGAGAGAGAGAGAGAGAGAGAGAGAGAGAGAGAGAGAGAGAGAGAGAGAGAGAGAGAGAGAGAGAGAGAGAGAGAGAGAGAGAGAGAGAGAGAGAGAGAGAGAGAGAGAGAGAGAGAGAGAGAGAGAGAGAGAGAGAGAGAGAGAGAGAGAGAGAGAGAGAGAGAGAGAGAGAGAGAGAGAGAGAGAGAGAGAGAGAGAGAGAGAGAGAGAGAGAGAGAGAGAGAGAGAGAGAGAGAGAGAGAGAGAGAGAGAGAGAGAGAGAGAGAGCACCAGCACCAGCCCCAGCCCCAGCACCAGCAGTCCCGGGTTCCTCCACGAGCACCGCTGGCAACACCACCACCAGGAAAAAAAAAAAAGTATAAGAAAAAGAACCGGAACAGCGAGGTCAGAGGAGCCTCTACCACCCAGGGGGCCGGCTCCTCAAGGAGACAGACCCCAGCCAAACCCACGCAGATTTGCCGGTACTGCAATCGGAAGGGCCACAGTACTGAAGACTGCCACACCAGGACTGCTGAGTTGAGGCAGGAGCGACTGCTACGGCAGGTCCTCGCAGTGGGGGGATACTTGGCCGCTGCCTCCCCATCAGTAACACCACACTTGCAGCCCTTTCTGCAGTCTCGCCCGTTTTCAGCTCAGCCTGTTAACTGGGGCCACACCTAGGGCTGGCAATGGATCCCGCCCGGCCTTCGGTACCCCCAACTGAGCCCTGTCACACCCCTTCAGGCCGAACCACAACTCCCTCCAACATGGTAAGGCCCGACCGCCACCGCCACCAATTCAAGGTTATCTCCGCCAATGTACGTGGTCTCCGAACGAACATCGGAGACCTAACCCACAACTGTGTACTACAACACGGTGCAGATGCAGTTGTGGTGACGGAGACCTGGCTGAACGGAGAGGTGGAGCCATCGTTCGGCAAAATAGGTGGCTACACTCACTGGGCCAGGAGAGACCGACAGGATAGAGCTGGAGGCGGAGTGGCTGTCTGCTTCAGGGAGGGAGTGCAGGCACAACAACTCGACGTGGACACGCCGCCTCAGCTGGAGGTGATGTTCTTCCGGGTTGTGCTGGCCAACCACTCTGCCCTCCTGCTGTGCGCCATGTACCGCCCCCCTCCCCGGCAGGGGCCTGACTCGCTCCTGTACCTCAAGGAGGCCCTAGATGTCCTCCTTGTGACTCACCGCTGCCAACACATCTTGCTTGTGGGCGACCTCAACCACCACCTGGAGCGCGACACCTACAAAAACCTCCTGACGGTGCAGGGCCTGAAGGACCATGTGACCTTCCCCACTCATGAGCGGGGCGGGACCCTGGACCCCGTCATATCCGACCTGGAGGAGGACACATTCAGCTGCCACCAGCTGGGTCTCGTGGGCAGCTCTGACCACCATGCTGTCCTGACCCAGGTGGACATGGGTGTGGCTCGTGACGAGGCCACCACTCGCACAGTCTGGCTATGGGATAGGGCAGACTGGGGCTCCCTTCGCCGAGACCTGCGCAGGACTGACTGGCCTTCCATCCTGCAGGATGGAGCGGAGGTACAGGCGCGAGCCTTCACTTCCCGCCTCTTGGCGCTCCAGGAGCAACACGTGCCCCACCGTGAGTTCGTCGCCAGACCAACGGACCAGCCTTGGTTTGGCTACCGCTGCCGCGTTGCCGCCGAGGCGAAGTATTCTGCGTGGCTCCGCTACAAGCAGAGTCCTACTCAGCGCAACAAAGACCTACATCGTGCGGCCTGCAAGAGGATGGTGACGACTTGCCGGTGGGCCGTAGGGAGGTGGAAGGAGGACCTGCAGCGCCAGCTAGTAGGCCCTGGAGTGGGCAACAAGACTTGGTGGTCCCTTGTTAAGGGCAGACAGGGACTCAACCGTCAAGACACTGTCCCTTCTCTCACAAGGCCCGACGGAACGGTGGCCACCAGCAGCAAGGACAAAGCCCAGCTGCTGGCCACCCTCACCGCCTCTTCTGGAGCAGCAGTGCAGAGAGACTGTAACCAAGGTGGAGGTGAGGTGACGCAGGGACTTGTCGAGCGTCTGCTGCAGGGGCTCGATGTACAAAAAGCTACTAGTCCCGACAACATCAGCCCGCACGTTTTGAAACAATGTGCCCGTGAGCTGGCTGTACCCCTCACCACAGTCTTCTCTGCCTGCTTATGGGAAAATACCTGGCCCTTAGTGTGGAAAGAGGACCGGGTAGTTCCCGTACACAAGAGGAGCTCCAGGTCTGACCCCAAAAAATTATCGACCCATCTCCCTGCTCTCTGTGGTAGGGAAAGTGTTCGAGAGGGTGGTGGCAGATGTGGTGTGTCGCCACCTCCAGGACAATTACCTCCTCTCGGACCAACAGTTTGAGTTCAGACCTGGGCGGTCCACCTTCCGATCTCCTCATGCTCCTCACCGGGGACTGGCAGGACGCCCTTGACGGCGGCCTCGACTCTGTTGTGGTGGCCCTGGATATAGCGGGCGCCTTCGACAGGGTCTGGCACGGGGGCCTTCTGGAAAAGCTGAGGGCAAAGGGGATCCAGGGTGACCTCTTTCAGCTCCTTGGCGACTACCTCCAAGGAAGGACCCTCCAGGTCAATGGGCAAGCGTCCGAGTCCCTCCCGGTGAGAGCGTCAGTGCCACAGGGCTCGGTGCTGGAGCCAGTCCTGTGGAACATCTACGTGGACGATCTTCTCCGACAGCTGCCGGCGGTCTCAGCTTATGCTGACGATTGCACTCTCTCCTGTACCTACCCTCGACACGAAAGTGTGCGTGCTGCTGAAGAGATCAATCAGTAGCTTGGGGTGATACAGGAGTGGGGGGCACGCTGGCAGGTGACCTTTACTCCGGAGAAGACACAGGCAATGGTAGTTTCTCGATCCTGGAGTTCCTCTCGAACTCCAGGAGTCCGTCAAGATTCTGGGGGTGGAGGTGAATCGAGGGCTGCGGTTTGACCGCCACGCCCTTGTGGTGTTCCATAAGGCACAGGTACAGGGTGTGCCACATCTGGCGGGACTACGGCTGCCCACCAGAGTCACCTCCCGGGACACGAGAACGGTGTTATCCAGTGGTGACTCAGTGGAAGTGCCGCGTTCCCGCTCCAGCCAACACCAGCGCACCTTTTGGGGGCGAGTCTCCAGACTGTGGAACGTCTTCGCGTCCTCCCTCCTTCATATCAGGGGGATGGATACCCAGGACGTGAAGTTAGTAGCACACCACTGGAGGGGCTCGTTCCCAACCCCCCTGTTAACAATATTAACATAAGTCCATAAAGAATGTATATATATATATATATATATATATATATATATATATATATATATATATATATATATATATATATATATATATATATATATATATATATATATGTATATATCTTTATATTTATATTTGTGTGTTGTGTCCCACCCCTAAAATAGGTTGCACACGGCAGTGCGCCTTCGGGTGATAATGTACCTATGTTTAAATTTAAAAAAAAAAAAAGAGAGAGATGGCGGGGATGGAGGGTAAATGACAATCACAGGATGGAAAGGATACTTGTCTACTGGGAGCTGTTTGGATGGTCAGACCACCTTCATGGAATTTTGTCATTATGGTGTGTATTTGTGTGTGAATATATATATATATATATATATATATATATATATATATATATATATATATATATATATATATATATATATATATATATATATATATATATATATATATATATATATATATATATATATATATATATATATATATATATATATATATATATATATATATATATATATATATACTCGTATATTTATATATATATATATATATATATATATATATATATATATATATATATATATACTCGTATATATATATATATACGAGTATATATATATATATATATATATATATATATATATATATATATATATATATATATATATATATATATATATATATATATATATATATATATATATATATATATATATATATTTATATATATATATATATATATATATATATATATATATATATATATATATATATATATATATATATATATATATATATATATATATATATATATATATATATATATATATATATATATATATATATATATATATATATATATATATATATATATATATATATATATATATATATATATATATATATATATATATATATATATATATATATATATATATATATATATATATATATATATATATATATATATATATATATATATATATATATATATATATATATATATATATATATGTATATATATATTTATAAACTAACAAAGAAAATCTATTTCCGAGTGTTCTTAAGCTTGTTACGTGGGTAAACACTGAATTGCATACAAATTAACCTTTGTGGGGAAACGAAAAGACATTACAAGGAACGTGTTTTAGGAGTGCTTTTTGAACTTTTATTCTACCAAAAACCTGAAAATGCTTTAATTCCACTCTATATAAAGAAACAGAACATTTCCAAAAACGTGTGAAGGAAATGAAATTATCAGAAAAGTGTCTTTTCAGCGTTTATAGGCGCACTAGGCACGCAAACACCAAAAATCATGGAAAACGCC
The DNA here is from genome assembly GCF_035594125.1 of Scylla paramamosain. Lineage (NCBI taxonomy): Eukaryota > Metazoa > Arthropoda > Malacostraca > Decapoda > Portunidae > Scylla > Scylla paramamosain. The sequence goes on from NC_087161.1 coordinate 16,545,707, forward strand.
CTACATTGGAAAACAAAACGACAAAAAACATCTCTTTTAGTGTTTTTAACTACTTACCAACCAAAACGCTAAAACGCATGGAAAACACACTTTATGGATAAATATAATAACATTACCAAAAAAGTATTTTGAGTTTTTTGAGCATGTTACCTATAAAAACGCCGAAATACAGAAAACGAAAACACATTATGAGAAACGTATATGATATAAGTGAATATGGTATAAGTGTTTTTGAGCTTCTTAGGTACCAAAACGCTAAAAGGCATGAATTGCACTATGTATGTATAAACAGAACAACATTACCAGAAACGTGTATTTTTAGTGTATTTCACATTGTTAGGCACCTAAACGATAAAATGCATGAAAAGTAGACTGTATGGGGAAAGGAAGCGAAATTTACATAAACGTATTTTTTGAGTGTTTAAGAGCGTGCTAACCAAAACGCTGAAAAGAACATGGAAAGCACCTTACATTGGGAAACAAAATAACTTTACAAAAAACGCATCTTTTGAGTGTTTTTGAGCTACTTACTTACCAAAACACTATAAAGCATGTTAGACTCCCTTTATGGAGAAAGAAAATAACGTTACCAAAAACAAGTACAAAAAAACCCAAAGTGGATGGTAAGTACCCCCTATAGTGAAACAAAAGAACATTTCGATAAACGTATATTACGAGTGTTTTTTAGTTTTTTAGGTACCAAATCTCGAAAATGCATAAAAAAAAAACACTCTATATGGAGAAACAGAACAACATTACCAAAAACAAGCTTATTTTGAGTGTAATTCCCATTGTTAAGTACCAAAAGGCCAAAATCCATGAAAAGAACCCTATATGGGGAAAGGAAACAAGATTTCCAGACACATGTCTTTTGAATGATATTAGCTTCCTAGGGACAAAAAAAAAAAAAAAAAAACTTTATGAAAAAAAATCAGTGTTTTTGAGCAACTTACGCACTGAAATAAATGTAAAAAGAAAAATATGGAGAAACGGTATAACTTTACCAAAAACGTGTATTTTCAGTGTTTTTTGAGAGTCTTAAGTAGGTAAATGCCAAAATGCATGTAAAATACTCTATATGGGGAAATGAGAAATACATTACAAGAAACGTGTATTTTTTTTTTATCTTCTTAGGTACCAAAATGTTAAAATACATAAAAAGCACTCTATATCTAAAAACAAATTACCAAAAACGTGTTTTTTGAGTGCTTTTCAAACTATTAGGTACGAAAACGGCAAAATGCATCCAAAGTCCCCATTTTGGTGAACCAAAATAACATTACCAAAAATACCGTCCTATATGGGAATAGAACATGTTTTTTTTTTTTACCTTATTACATACCTATACGCTAAAACGCATTATAACATCCTTTATGGAGAAACAGAATAACATTTTAATTGATTTTCAGCTTGCTACGCAGAAAAATGACAAAATGCATGCAGAGTACCCTACATGGGGAGACGAAAAAACATTATGAGAAACGAGTATTATGAGTGTTAACGAGCTGTTTTTGAACTTCTTACGTATCAAAATGCTAAATCACATGCACAACACCCTTTGTGGAGAAACAATAATATTACCAAAAAATGTGTATTTAACATTACCAAAAACGTCTGTTTTGAGTGTTTTTACATTTTTATGTACCAAAACGTCAAAATGCAATTAAAGCACTATATATGAAAAACGAAATTACATCAAAACGCCAAAATGAAAGCAAAGCATCCTATATGGAGAAACAAAGGATATTACGAGAAATATATATTATGAGTGTTTTCGAGTTTATTAGGTACTAAAACTCAAAAGCGTGGGAATAGCACTCTGTATGTAAAAAGAGAACAACATTACCAAAAAAACGTGTGTATTGACCGTTATTCAAATTGTTAGATACGAAAACATCAAAATGCATGCCAATCACTTCATATGAAAAAAAAAAAAAAACGACATAACCAGAGAAACGTGCCATTCAGTGTTTATCAGAATTTTAGGAACCAAAGCGAGAATAAAACTCTTTAGGAGAAAACAACATTACGAAAAACGAGTATTTTGGCTATGTTTCACATTGTTAGGTACCAAAACGCCAAAATGGATACAAAGCACACTGTATGGGGAAGAGAAACATTTCTAAAAACGTGCCTTTTAAGTGATTTTGAGCGTGATAATCAACAAAACGCGCTGCTGTTGCAGGGCAGTGGAGGACGTAGTGAGTCAACGGCTGAACAGGGGTACGCAAGCAGTGAGGGCAAGACTCAAGCTCATTCCTAGCACTGTTTCTTTGCAGTGGTATGCGAGACGGAGCCTTGTGACGTCTCTTTGTAGCTGAGTGGGCACTCCTATTGGGAGGTTGGCCCTTCTTTCTCTCTTTGCGGCGTTATACTAGGAGGCAGATCTGGTTCCTTCCTAAACAGCGTTAAGGAGCATTTGGTGGGTTTGGGAGAGGGCTGCTTTGTCGATTGTCTTTTTGATGGAGGAAGCACTGCAGGTTACATCAAAGGTGATAGACGGTTCCATCCCTTCTCGTTCCCTGCAACTGCTATATGGCCTGGAACCCAGTGGCATATTACCGTTGTTCCATCTCTGTAGAGGGCAGAGATGTGTTGTTGGATGCTAGAGATAAGCTGGTGGTTTTCGTGGGAGTATCGTTGCTTCGCTGCTCGGAGTGTTGGAAAACGATCAGTATAGATGTGAATTTTTCGCCCGTAGGTTGTTGATGGGCGTATTGTATATGGTCCCAGGGTTGAGGAACTTAACAGGCGCATCAGCGCAGCACGAAGGACTTACCGACATCACCCAAGTCTTGAAGCTCAGCAGTATCTTCAAAGCGTCATCAGACATGCCAAGATGTGGCGACGAGTGCGCGTCATCTACAACCCACGCCCTCACTCACCACTGACACACAACACACAAGCAGAAGAGGCCGAGAAACTGGCCCAACACTTTACTGAAAGGAACTCCCCTCCTCATCTCTCTCTCCTGACACACTAAGGCAACAAGATACCGTCGCTGAAATCCGGTCCACCACTATCAACGCTGCCATCGTTGAGCAAGGGGAGAAATAGGCAACCCGTTCTCATCTGTGGAACTTGATGCCGTGCTGCGGAACACACCAGACAGAGGCCCGGGAACGGACCAAATTACATACTCCATGATCTCCCACCTGGGTACATCAGAGAAGGTCGATCTCTTATAGCTACGCAATCTCTCTTAAAAGGAGGGGGGAACTTCCGTCGTCCTGGAATGCCACAACGATTACCCTGATTCTCAAGCCTAAAGACCCCTTGTCAGTGCTCTCCATTTCCCTCCTCAGCTGCCCCAGAAAGATCATGAAACGCATTGTTCTGGCTTGTCTACGGTGACATGGGTGAATTCCACCCTCTCTCACTCTTTACCTTTCAGTCACGCAGGAGTACCACGAACTGCCTTTTAACACTCCTGGGAGCACTGTGCGCACGCTCCGGTTTAGCGGTGTTCCTATACCTGGAAAAGGCCTTCGAGCTGGCAAACCCCCTCGCCATCTTTGAAGCCTTGGCTAGGAGAGGAGTATGGAGCCACCTACTCCGCTGACTATCTGGGTTCCTTACCAACCTCAGAGCCCTTGTCCCCTTTCAGGGACACGTGCCGACATCACACCCCCAGAACCTTGGCACCTGCCTCAGCCAGCTCCTCTTCAATAATATGATGGAACCAACGGTCGCGAAATCCAACTCCTAGTGTATGCAGACGACCTCACCTTCTTCATACCATGGCGCAACCACTGATTTCTTGCACCATGAGCTTTAGGGCTTTTAAATCAAAGGTGTGCCACCCTTGGCCTAAAAATCAACCCCACCAAAACCCGATACATGACTTTTGACCTCCTATCTCTTGACAGACTGCTATGTCTTGGAAACAAGCCCCTGCTGTACACCTCCGCTCATCAATACCTCGGGGTCTGGCTAGACAAGAAGCTCACATACACAACCCACGCAAACTACCTCAGGAAACGTGCAGATCTACGAACCAAAGTGCTTAGCTACATGTCACAGCAAAAAAGCGGAGCCTCAGCTACAGTAAAGAGAAACCTGTATGTTGCAAAATTCCGCTCCGTGGTTGACTACTGTGCCCCTTGTCTCCCCAAACTACCATCCTCCTCCTTCTGATCTCTTGAGGTAGCGCAGAACGAGGCGATACTCAGAGCGCCTAATTGGACATCCACCATCACCCTAAGAGGAGAATGTGGCCTTCCTTCCCTGCAACACCGGATATATACCAGGACATCCATTTCTACAATGCAATATGTCTCTACGCTGGCCGAATTCACAGCTCGCCACTCACTTTTTTTCATGTCTTACAGTGTCCTCCAGCTTGCCGTCCTGATGGCGACTGGGTATATGCTGCCGCTGATGCAGCACGAATTTTGGGTCTCGCCGATGACGTCCACTACGGAACCGACATTCCTCTCCCTGAATTCCAACCGCTTCCCTCCTGAACACTTCTTACCAAAGAATCCACAGACCCTCGACCCTAAAGCGTTGTTCCCTTCAAATCTCTGGCAAGAAGCTCTTGAAGAAATCTCCATATCCAGGAACCCTTGTGACCGCCTATACTTTATTAACGGATCAGCTGGGCCCAACAGATCTGTCGGAGCAGCATGCATCTGTGGGGAACCGACCACTACACACTATCTGCCCAGCCATGCCTCCGCCTTCCAGGCTAAGCTAGCCGCCATCCTCCTCGCTCTACAATACACCTATCAACACCCTACGGACGAAATTCACATCTATACTAATCGTTTTCCAACACTCCGAGCAGTGAAGCAACGATACTCCCACGAAAACTACCAGCTTATCTCTAGCATCCAACAACACATCTCTGCCCTCTACAGAGATGGAACAACGGTAATATGCCACTGGGTTCCAGGCCATATAGCAGTTGCAGGGAACGAGAAGGGATGGAACCGTCTATCACCTTTGATGTAACCCGCAGTTCTTCCTCCATCAAAAAGACAATCGACAAAGCTGCCCTCTCCCAAACCCACCAAATGTTCCTTAACGCTGTTTAGGAAGGAACCAGATCTGCCTCCTAGTATAACGCCGCAAAGAGAGAAAGAAGGGCCAACCTCCCAACAGGAGTGCCCACCCAGCTACAAAGAGACGTCACAAGGCTCCGTATCGAATACCACTGCAAAGAAACAGTGCTAGGAATGAGCTTGAGTCTTGCCCTCACTGCTTGCGTACCCCTGTTCAGCCGTTGACTCACTACGTCCTCCACTGCCCTGCAACAGCAGCACTCCAACAAGATGTTGAAGTGATTATCGGCAAAGACTGGCAAAGAAAACCAAGCATATAGGGCTCTATCAACACTACCACGCTACTACACACTATCAACCGTGCTACATTCTTACATGATTCCTTGAATTCACTGATAGGCTCTCCATAATCCATCTCTCTTCCAAGAGACAAACAAAACACACACACACACACACACACACACACACACACACACACACACACACACACACACACACACACACACACACACACACACACACACACACACACACACACACACACACACACACACACACACACACACACACACAACACACACACACACACACACACACACACACACACACACACACACAATCAATAGTCTCTTCTAGATTTGACTTACCTTTAGGATTAATGTCAAGTATTCCCCCACCCCCAATGTACATTTTCAGTTTGTTGACTGCCTAAAGAATAAACCGTTTATTATTATTATTATTATTATTATTATTATTACACATACACACACACACACACACACACACACACACACACACACACACACACAACATGAAAAACAATAGCCAACTGGCCTGCCTGGTCAATTTGTAGCTATACTGTTTTTTTCTTTTTTTTTCTATGCTTTGTTCCCCTCCCCCTCCACCAGTTACTTTTGTATCTCACCCTCTCATTTATGTATTTTTCATTAATAAACTGTTAAACTGTTAAACTGCCGTCAGATTCAGCCTGAAGATGGAACAAGATAGTTTTGAAACGTTGTTATCCTTCACCCACCTTACACATCAACTATCTGACGAACATCAGAAAACAATTCGGCAAATAGAAACCGTAAAAAAGAAAATGAGTAAAGAATGTGCTTTAGCCTTCAATCTCATCTGCCTGCAAAAGAAAAAGAAAAATAATTTCACCCATCTCACAGCTACATTTGTCTCGGCAAGCTTCCTTAAGCTTGTCGAGACAAATGTATATATATATATATATATATATATATATATATATATATATATATATATATATATATATATATATATATATATATATATATATATATATATATATATATATATATATATATATATATATATATATATATATATATATATATATATATATATATATATATATAAAACAATACAGGGACCCCAGCCCCCCCTGTGGACTGAGGCGACCACCGCCACTCAGGGTGCGCTACTGACTCTCAACCTTATAAGTCTCACTGCTGAGGATCTGCAGACCTTGCAGGGGGTTTAATCCCCAATGCCAGGGCTAGGAAATTAGCCAGTAGGTAGTCCAGCTGTCCTAGCAGGAGGTGCAGTATAGCAGACACATCCGTCAAGGCGACTCAGGGTGTAAGCAGTAAGGGAGAGGGGCGCGAGACACCCAACCCCCACGGGAACTAGCCTCGGGGAGCATCTCTGTTCCAGGTAAGAAAAAAAAAAAAGAATGATCTGTTTGGGCAAACACCTATATATATATATATATATATATATATATATATATATATATATATATATATATATATATATATATATATATATATATATATATATATATATATATATATATATATATATATATATATATATATATATATACAGTAGCAACACTACCCATCATGATAGTCAACCAGAAATTTCTCCGCAGTCTCTCCACTGTATTTATAATTCCAAAGTGCCATGGGGCCCTCATGTGCTATTAGCGCCAGTGATTCTCTAAACTTAGAAGGCACTAACTATAACATGGAGTAACTCTCCTCCACCGAAGATACAAAATCTTAATCAACAATGCAAACTCTTTCAGACCTTCCTCCTCTTCACTACCCTCACCCACCATGGTAAGATATGGGGCCAACTGCCCGTCCCTCTGCTGCTCCTTAATCAGTTCACCTGGCTGGACCTCATTAAGGTACTTTAGGACTACAGGATCACACGGAAGGAGCAAAGCCGTCACCTTAGTCGCACTCCAGCGAATACAGCGCGAAGTGGAGCCAGTGGCTTGTCCAGGGGAAGCACTCTATTTCCCCAGACATCAGGCTAACTGCCTATTCAGTTGTGAACATGGATGACTGCACTGCATGACTCGTCGGGTCCGAAGCCAGCAAGGAAATAATCTGTTCTCTGCCTCCGGGACACTATAGGGGAGGAAACTCTCATCTCTCCCTCATAACTGGGAGCCTCACCGCCCTTGCTAATGACACCCAACATACCAGACACACCAGATTGGGGCTCGGACTGAATACCAGCACCCCCGGCCTCCAAACCAGGTGACAACTACTCCTTAGTGCCATCTTCAGGATGCTCTGCAGAGTGAGGTAAACCAGCAAAGAAACCATCCAAACACAGCCCTATAGCCTCATCCCCAGTAACACCCCCAACCAAATCATGTGCTTCCAGTGGTGGTGCTGCATTGTTGCAATCAGTCCCCATCACCATGACTTAAGGATAAGCCCAACTCTGACTCGCCCAAACCCTCAACAGCAGTGGGACAGGTCTTTGGGCACTCTGCCCCCACTGCGGCATACTCGTATACATCAACTCTGCACTCCTCTCTCGGTAGCTCTGCCTTATTCAAATTGCGACTCCATGAGCTACAGAGGACTTCAATCTCCTTGCCATGGAGCGGGTGGTAACATTAACGGAGTCCAGCATCCCAGCATCTATCAGGCAGGTCATTAAAAGGAAATCAACACCAGACACTGGCTGTTCCTCAGCTACAGCCACTCGTGCCTCTGTGATCACTAGCGGACAAGTTAGCCTTACCCTAGTTCTGGCAAACTTCTCGACCCCTACACAACACTGCCTTCCTCCTGGTAATATTCCTGCACAGAGATTCTTGGGCTGCTGTATCACGCAGAACGGTGATAGGATACTCCACCCCAGCAATATTCACAGTGCCCTGGAACAAAAAGGAGCGACATCAGTCCAAACCAAGCCTCGCATACTCAGGTGGGGTGCTGACAGTCGACACAGAAGCAATCTCACCTATCTTCTCCCTGGCCAGGATATTCTCAAATCTAAAGGAATCTGAATTCTAAAATTCAGCTCAGGCAAGACCAGCAAAGCCACTGGTTTCTAAGGAATCGCTTAAGGGTTGAAGCCGTAACCAGTTTTGGGCAGTTAAATCGGAGATGCTCCTTAGCTCTGCAGTGGTAACAATTGCAGAAAATGAGGTTAAAGTTCAGTGATATGCAAATTACTGTAACTCCCCTAAGTTTTAAGATACCGCCTTCATTTATGTATCAAAATGAAGATTGGAATGAAGTATTTCTGATATTTAAAATGCTTTAGTAATTTTAGTAAAATTATGTATGTTTATCCTTATCAAAGAATAAATGAATATTCTGAAATTCTCAATGTATTTATCAGCTATTACTGAACTTCAACCTCATTTCCTGGCACAATATTGGTTCAAAAATAGTGGTTAATATCGATAATAATAATAATAATAATAATAATAATAATAATAATAATAACAAGAGTGTAAAACATGATTAATGATAAATTTATTATTATTATCGTCATACTTCCCATACACGCTCGCAGCGCGTGACGTCACACTCCCTCCAATATCTTACCCACCCATACTACGGGATATTGTACACTTCTGTCTCAACCTCTAAAACTGGCTCATTTACCCACTCACTACAACGGGATATTATACCCTTCTCTCTCGACCCCTGCCTGGGTCAGCAGCTGTGCCTGTCTGGAAGGTTGAAAATAGAAGATTTTTTGTAGAGACTATCAACCATACTTCCATTGTAAGAAGGGTCTTACATTCAATCCCAGCACACTGAGGACAGTTTAAAGTAGTGTTACATGCAATAAAACAGTTTTTACGGGGGTTGCGTGTTGGACCCTTGTTATGCGCGACCACTCATATATATATATATATATATATATATATATATATATATATATATATATATATATATATATATATATACCTCACATCCCATTTCCCGCGGCCTTCCCTCGGGACATGACCCAACCTCTAGCCGCACCGGCCAACCACGTGGGCTCGAGTGAGATCAAGCCTCATTTGTTTGTTAGCAGCTGTTCCTCAGCCAGGTGGGCTCCCAGGACCTCACAAGCCCTTTACCTTTCTAGTCGCATTACCTCCCTTCACTTCATGAATCCCAGCCTGACCTGAGCCAGTAGGCCTAGCAACCATCCTAGCATCCCCAGTCATGTCCAACCAGGCCTCAGAGATGGACGTGCGACCCGCTGGCACTTCACTTCATTATTTATATTGTACAGTATTATTATAGGAATATACGGCAGCTGATTTTTACAATAGTATTTTTTTGGTCACCACTACAAAACTACTAGGAGAATTTACCAAGTACATAAAAACGTTGACCACTGTGGATGAGTCAATGCAACAAGTCATCCTAGCCCAAATGTCCTACCTGCTCGTCGCCAGCTACTCAAGCTGCATTCAGCGCCTCCAGGTAACTTGCTAAGCTATCACTGACACATTTCTGCTAAGCTGTCACCGACGCAAGCTGCTACACTACTACACGTCTATGGTGCTTTCTTCAAGCTGCTTTCAGGGACTTTTTATGCCAAGCCCGCCACCACCAGCCTGTGCCCCTACGACTTCAAGCCATCACCGATGCCTTCCCTGTTTCAAGTCTGGACTTTTTAAGCCGTCACCGATGCAACTCGACTGCTTTGCTGCTGATCCTGTCATTCCATGACTTTAGATTTCTCAGCCATCAGTCTTCTGCTGCAAACTGTGGTGTCTTCTTGTTGCTGTCTTTGCACCCATGCCGGCCACCCACCACACTCGACGAAGATTATCGCCATCATGTGCATTATCAGTGCAGTGTTATGATTTTTGTAGTGCATTTTTATTTTGCAATTTAATGGCATAGAAATACCTTGTTCTCTTGTTTTATGGCCTGTAGTGTTGTCCTATTTTTTCTTGGCCTATGATTCGCTGTAATGAATTCACAGCTAGCGTGAGTTTTGTGTTTGGCCACTGTGCTCTCTTTTCTGACGTCTTTGCTATGTGAGTTTTGTGATTCGCCAGTGCGCACTCATTTTTCTGATTTCTTTGTTCTGTAAGCCTTGCGATTGGATATAGTGCTTACATCACGTGTCTTACACAGATGAGCGCTTCTTTATTATGTGAATTATTGCTCCAATGTCCTTGCATCACCCCATATGCTTTGTAATTTGGTCCGGGATCGGACCAAATTACATATTACATGATCTCCCACCTGGGTACATCAGAGAAGGCAGCTCTCTTATGGCTATGCAATCTCTCCTAATATGAGGGAGCGCTTCCGTCGTCCTGGAATGCCACGACGATCACCCTGATTCCCAAGTCTAAGTACTCCTTATCAATGCTTTCCATTTCCCTCCTCAGTTGCCCCAGATCATGGAACGCATTGTTCTGGTTCGTATACATAAGAACATAAGAACATAAGAAATACGGGAAGCTGCAAGAAGCGACCAGGCTTACACGTGGCAGTCCCTGTATGAAATATACCTACCTATTTCCATCTATTATCCCCATCCATAAACTTGTCTAATCTTCTCTTAAAGCTCTCTAGTGTCCTAGCACTAGCAACATGATTACTGATACGGTGGCACATGTGTGAATTCCACCCATCACTCTTCACCTTTCAGTCACACAGGAGTACCACCACCTGCCTTTTAACACTCCTGGTAGCACTGTGCTCATGCTCCGGTATAACGGTGTTCCTAGACCTGAAAAGGGCCTTCGAGCTGCAAACCCCCTCGCCATCTTTGAAGCCTTTGCTAGGAAAGGAGTCTGGGGCCGCCTCCTTCGCTGAAAATCTGGGTTCCTTACCAACCACAATCCCAAGGTCTGTTTCCAGGGACACGTGCCGACCTCTCACCCTCATAACCAGGGCACCTGCCTCAGCCAGCTCCTCTTCAACACTATGATGGAAGAGTTCACTGCTGGAACCTACGGTCAAAGGAGTCCAACTCCTAGTGTATGCCAACGCCTTCACCCTCTTGATACCACGGTGCAAACACTGATCTGTTGCACCAAGAGCTCTAGGGCTTTTTAATCAACGGTACGCCACCATTGGCCTAAAAATCAACCCCACTAAATCCCAATACATGATTTTGGCCTCCCACCCCTTGACAGACCGCTATGTCTTGGAAATGTCCCCCTGATGTAAACCCCTGCTCGTCAATACCTCGGGGTCTGGCTAGACAAGAAGCTCACATTCATAAACCATGCAAACTACATCAGGAAACGGGCGGATGCACGAACCAAAGTGCTCAGCTACATGTCACAGCAACAAAGGGGAGCCTCTGCTACAGTAAAGAAAAACATGTATGTAGCAACAATCCGCTCCGTGGTTGACTACTGAAATGTGCCCCTTGTTTCCCCAGAGTACCATCCTCCTCCTTCCGTTCTCTTGAGATAGCGCAGAACGAGGCTATACTCGGAGCGCCTCATTGGACTTCTACCATCATCCTAAGAGAAGATTGCGGCCTTCCATCCCTCCAACACCAGATATATACCAGGACATTCATCTCCACAATGCAATATGTCCGACGCTGGTCGAATTCACAGTTCGCCACTCACTTTTTTTCATGCCTTACAGCATCCTCCACACTGCTGCCCTGATGGCGACTGGGTATATGCTGTCGCTGATACAGCACGAATTTTGGGTGTCGCCGATGACGTCCACTGTGGAACCGACATTCCTCTCCCTGAATTCCACCCACTTCCCTCCTGGACACCTCTTATCAACACCAAGGAATCCATCCACCCTCGACCCAAAGTATTGTTCCATTCACTTCTCCTGCAAGAAGCTTTTGAAGAGATCGCCATACCCAGGAACCCTTGTGACCGCCTATATTTTACAAATGGATCAGCCGGACCACACAGATCCATCAGAGCAGCATGCATCTGTGGGGAACCGACCACTGCATACTGTCTGCCCAACCATGTCTCCGCTTTCCAGGCTGAGCTAGTCGCCATCCTCCTCGCTCTACAATACACCCATCAACACCCTACAAGCGAAATTCACATCTATTCTGATTGTTTTCCAACACTCCGAGCAGTGAAGCAACGATACTCCCACGACAACCACTAGCTTATCTTCAGCATGCAATAACACATCACTGCCCTTTACAGAGATGGAACAACGGTTCCACTAGGAACACTAGGAACACTAGGTTCCGGGCCATGTAGGCATTGCAGGGAACGACAAGGCAGACGCGGCAGCAAGGGCAGCTGGGATGCAATCGTCTGTCACCTTTGATGTAACCCGCAGCGTCTCCTCCATCAAAAAGACAATCGACAAAGCAGCTCTCTCCCAAACCACCAAATGCCTCCAAACACACCATTTCTGCCTCCTGGTATAACGCTGCAAAGAAAGGAAGAAGGGCCAACCTCCCAATGGGAGTGCCCACCCAGCTACAAAGAGACGTCATGAGGCTCCATCTCGGATACCAAAAGCAAAGAAACAGTGCTAGGAATGAGCCTGAGCCTTGCCCTCACTACCTGCGCACCCCCATTCAGCTGTTGACTTACTACAGCCCCCACTGCCCTGCAACTGCAGCACTCCAACAAGATGCTGAAGTGATTATCGGCAACAATTTGGAAAAAGCAGCCACCGTATTGGGCTCTGTCAACACTAACACGCTGCTACACACTATCACCCATGCTAAACTCTTACACGATTCCTTGAATTCACTGATAGGTTCCCCATAGCCCATCTCTCTCCCAAGAGACAAACAACACACACACACACACACACACACACACACACACACACACACACACACACACACACACACACACACACACACACACACACACACACACACACACACACACACACACACACACACACACACACACACACACACACACTTTGTTGACTGCCTAAAGAATAAACCGTTTATTATTATTATTATTATTATTACACACACACACACACACACACACACACACACACACACACACACACACACACACACACGCACCACAACATGATAAACAATAGCCAACTGGACTGCCTGGTCAGTTTGTACCTATAATACTTTTTCCTGTTTTTCCTATGCTTTGTTCCTCTTCCCCTACTCCAGTTACTTTTGTTTCTCGTCCTCTCGTTTATGTACTTTTCATTAACAAACTATTAATCTGTTAAACTGCCGTCAGATTCAGCCTGAAGATGAAACAAGATAGTCTCGAAACGTTGTTATCATTCACCAACCTTACACATCAACTATCTAACGAACATCAGAAGACAATTCAGCTAATAGAAACTGTAAGGAAGAAAATGAATAAAGGAGAATGTGCTTTAGCCTTTAATATATATATATATATATATATATATATATATATATATATATATATATATATATATATATATATATATATATATATATATATATATATATATATATATATATATATATATATATATATATATATATATATTGTTACGACCACAAATCTTGCCTCTCTCACAGCTGCCTTTGTCTCGGCAAGATTCCCTAAGTCACTACCTTTTTAACTTAGTGCAGGGTCCAATTGTGGATCACGAGGTCCTTCTGATCTCTTGCACCCTTTTCACAGATAGTAACGCCCCTCTTCACGGCTACCTTTATCTCGGCTCATCTTCTCCAGTCTACCTCCTACATAAACTGATGTGGGATCACAATCTTCTCCACAGGATCCTTCTGGCCCCCTTTGGTGAATTACACAACTGAGGTCGTCAGCCTGTTTCACATTCTACAGGCGAGGAAGTACCACAAACCATTCCAACCACTGAGAAAGAATCGCAAGCCACGTTCTAGAAAAGGACAGTTACAACAAAGTGCACACACCTAAGAGGTTTATAATAATCTATTAGCAACTTCCCACTAGATGGGTCGCCCATGCCCACAGATTATTACATCCCCCTGTGGATCAGTGTCATTTACAGCTCCCTGGATGATAGATCCGAACCAGCAGAGCCTGAGAAGTGAGTGAACTTCACTGCACAACTGAGAACTTATAATCGTCTGTGTCCATAACCCTTAAAAGAAACTATTTAACATAACAAAAATACTACAGACACATGAACATGCAGCTCACAGACGAAAAGAGAGAGCTGGCAAACTCTCTCTACTCTGCCAGATACCGGGATAAAGCCAGGGAGTCGGTGATAATATTTTTATCAAGGTCCAAGAGGGCACAACACATGCAGATTTAGGGAGGCTTCTACCACTTCCCTATACCACAGCCCTATACTAAGCAAACAATGTAAGATTAAAGTAAAAGCCCTCTAATCTGTATTCTTCCCACTGTCTCCGTGCCTTGCCTTGCCGCTCCTCACATACGTCTGATCTCTGTGGGTGCTGGTCACTGACTAGCGTGGAAACGGAAACACAAGCAGTCCCACTTGGCTGCAGGAAGGGGATGTACAGCGGAGAGAGAGAGGCATGACTAACCATGCCTTTCCCCGTCACCCACACGCTGCAAACAGCCATGGCACTTTACTAATTTTGCTTGCTACGTTTTCCTGAGGGAGCTAGTGGCAATTTAACTGTGGCATGATGTTTACTACTTTTTTTAGTCTTTCAAAAAATAGGATTCTCAGCATCGTCTTCGAAAGGAAAGGTGGGGGGAGAGATGAAAACGTATTGGGCAGCCTACTCAGCGGGTGGGATTCCTACATCCTCTCACCATTCGCCACTCTGAATTCTATTTTTGACGTACATCCTCTCATCCTGCATCTCACTTCTTTTTAATAATTTACATAATATATATATATATATATATATATATATATATATATATATATATATATATATATATATATATATATATATATATATATATATATATATATATATATATATATATATATATATATATATATATATATATATATATATATATATATATATATATATATATATATATTGTATTAGTTAATATATATGATTCTTCTTCTGGTACAGTACTATGTAGAGGTGGTGGCCAAGGAAACACGGTTGTAAAGAACTGTTGCCATATATTAATGTAATCAAACTTTACAATAATAAGTGAAGCTGGCCGCGTGTCGCATGTCCGCCACCGAGGCCCAGGTGGACACAACTGGGGATGATGGGGTGGTTGGTGGGCCTGTTGGCTTAGATCAGGCTGGGACTCGTGAGGTGAAGGGAGGTCATGCGGTCAGAAAGGTAAAGAGCTCATGAGGTCCTAGGAGCCCACCCAGCTAAGGCACAGCTGCTAACAAAGGAGTGAGACTTGACCTCACTCGAGCCCACGTGGTTAGCCGGCGTGGCCAAAGGCTGGGAGTCCTGCCACATTGCTCGGCCACCCATCTTGAAGCGTCCAGGCAGCGAATAAACATATGTGGAGATGCAAGGACATTGGACTAATAATTCACATAATAAAGACACGTTTATCTATGTAAGACGCGTGATATATGCACTATAACTAATCGCAAGGCTCACAGAACAAAGAAATCAGAAAAGTGAGTGCGCACTGGCGAATCACAAAACTCACATAGCAAAGACGTCAGAAAAGAGAGCACAGTGGCCAAACACAAAACTCACACTAGCTGTGATTTTAGCACAGCGAATCACAGCCCAAGAAAAACTAGAAAAACACTAGAGGCCATAAAACAAGAGAACAATAAAAATGCACTACAAAAATCATAACACTGCACTCATAATGCACATGATGCCGATAATCTTCGTCGAGTGTGGTGGGTGAGTGGCCCGCATGGGTACAGAGACAGCCACAAGAAGACACCACAGTTTGCAGCATAAGACTGATGGCTGAGAAGTCCAAAGTCATGGAATGATATGATCAGCAGCAAAGCAGTCAAGTTGCACCGGTGACGGCTTAAAAAGTCCAGACTTTTTTTTTAATGTAGGAGGGACACTGGCCAGGGGCAACAAAAATCCAATAAAAAAAAGGCCTACTGAAATGGCAGGGTTCAAAGCGGTAGTCAAAAATTGAAGGATAAGTGTCTTCAAACCTCCCTCTTGAAGGAATTCAAGTCATTGGAAGGTAGAAATACAGAAGCAGGCAGGGAGTTTCAGAGTTTACCAGAGAAAGGGATGAATGATTGAGAATACTGGTTAACTCATGGTGGACAGAATACGGGTGATAGAAAGAAGAAAGTCTTGTGCAGCGAGGCCGCGGGAGGAGGGGAGACATGCAGTTATCAAGATCAGAAGACCAGTTAGCATGAAAATAGCGGTAGAAGACAGCTAGAGATGTAACACTGCGGCGATGAGAAAGAGGCTGAAGACAGTCAGTTAGAGGAGAGGAGTTGATGAGACGAAAAGCTTTTGATTCTACCCTGTCTAGAAGAGCAGTATGAGTGGAACCCCCCCAGACATGTGAAGCATACACCATACATGGACGGATAAGGCCCTTGTACTAAGTTAGCAGCTGGGGGTGTGAGAAAAATTGGCGGAGACGTCTCAGAACACCTAACTTCATAGAAGCTGTTTTAGCTAGAGATGAGATGTGAAGTTTCCAGTTCAGATTATAAGTAAAGGACAGACCGAGAATGTTCAGTGTAGAAGAGTGGGACAGTTGAGTGTCATTGAAGAAGAGGGGATAGTTGTCTAGAAGGTTGTGTCGAGTTGATAGATAGAGGAACTGAGTTTTCGAGGCATTAAACAATGCCAAGTTTGCTCTGCCCCAATCAAAAAATTTAGAAGTCAAGCGTTCTGTGGCTTCCCTGCGTGAAATGTTTACTTCCTGAAGAGTTGGACGTCTATGAAAAGATGTGGAAAAGTGCAGGGTGGTATCATCAGAGTAGGAGTGGATAGGACAAGAAGTCTGGTTTAGAAGATCATTAATGAATGATAAGAAGAGAGTGGGTGACAGGACAGAACCCTGAGGAACACCACTGTTAATAGATTTAGGAGAAGAACAGTGACCGTCTACCAGAGCAGCAATAGAACGGTCAGAAAGGAAACTTAAGATGAAGTTACAGAGAGAAGGATAGAAGCCTTAGGAGGGTAGTTTGGAAATCAAAGCTTTGTGCCAGACTCTATCAAAAGTTTTTGATATGTTCAAGGCAACAGCAAAAGTTTCACCAAAATCTCTAAAAGAGGATGACTAAGACTCAGTAAGGAAAGCCAGAAGATCACCAGTACAGCGGCCTTGACGGAACCCATACAGGCGATCAGATAGAAGGTTGTGAAGAGATAGATGTTTAAGAATCTTCCTGTTGAGGATAGATTCAAAACCTTTAGATAGGCAGGAAATTAAAGCAATAGGACGGTAGTTTCAGGGATTAGAATGAATTAGAATTCCTTTTTAGGAACAGGTTGAATGCAGGCAAGCTTCCAGCAAGAAGGAAAAGTAGATGTTGACAGACAGAGCTGAAAGAGTTTGACTAGGCAAGGTGCAAGCATGGAGGCACAGTTTCGGAGAACAATAGGAGGGACCCCATCTGGTCCATAAGCCTTCCGAGGGTTTCGGCCAGCAACGGCATGGAAAACATCATTGCGAAGAATTTTAATAAGTAGCATGAAGTAGTCAGAGGGTGGAGGAGAGGGAGGAACAAGCCCAGAATCGTCCAAGATAGAATTTTAGCAAAGGTTTGAGCGAAGAGTTCAACTTTAGAAATAGATGTGATAGCAGTGGTGCCATCTGCTTGGAATAGAGGAGGGAAAGAAGAAGAAGCAAAGTTGATGGAGATATTTTTGGCTAGATGCCAGAAGTCACGAGGGGAGTTAGATCTTGAATTAATGAAGGAGTTTTTTGCTAGTTGGAGAACAAACTTGGCATGGTTCTGGGCAGAAATATAAAGTGCATTAGATTCTGGTGATGGAAGGCTTAAATACCTTTTGTGGGCCACCTCTGTATCAGGTATAGCACGAAAACAAGCTGTGTTAAACCAGGGTTTGGAAGGTTTAGGTCGAGAAAAAAAGTGAGGAATGTACGCCTCCATGCCAGACACTATCACCTGTGTTATGCGCTCAGCACACAAAGACGGGTCTCTGACACGGAAGCAGTAGTCATTCTAAGGAAAATCAGCAAAATACCTCCTCAGGTCCCCTCAACTAGCAGAGGCAAAACGCCAGAGGCACTTTCTCTTAGGGGGATCCTGAGGAGGGATTGGAGCGATAGGACATGATACAGATATGAGATTTTGATCGGAGGAGCCCAACGGAGATGAAAGGATGACAGCATAAGCAGAAGGATTAGAGGTCAGGAAAAGGTCAAGAATGTTGGGCGTATCTCCAAGACGGTCAGGAATACGAGTAGGGTGTTGCACCAATTGCTATAGGTCGTGGAGGATAGCAAAGTTGAAGGCTAGTTCATCAGGATGGTCAGTGAAGGGAGAGGAAAGCCAAAGCTGGTGGTGAACATTGAAGTCTCCAAGAATGGAGATCTCTGCAAAATGGAACAGGTTCAGAATGTGCTCCACTTTGGAAGTTAAGTAGTCAAAGAATTTCTTATAGTCAGAGGAGTTAGGTGAGAGGTATACAATACAGATAAATTTAGTTTGAGAGTGACTCTGTAGTCGTAGCCAGATTCAAGAGCGTGGGCACGAGAGCAGGTTAAGTCATTGCGCACATTAACTTAACATCCAGCTTTGGATCGAAAATGAGGATAAGAGAAAGTAGGAAGGAACATAAAAGGGGCTACTGTCAGTTGCGTCAGACACCTGAGTTTCAGTGAGGAAAAGAAGATGAGGTTTAGAAGAGGAGAGGTGGTGTTCTACAGATTGAAAATTAGTTCTTAGACCGCGAATGTTGCAGAAATTAATGAAGAAAAAGTTGAGAGGGGTATCAAGACACTTAAGGTCGTCGACAGAAAGGCTGTCCGACCTGGGGACATTTATGGTCCCCTCCCCAGATGGGGATTCCGAAGCTAGTGTAGGAGTCGCCATGATAATTTTGAAATTTTTGAGTGAAGGGTGTGGGTGTTATTAAGTGCTTGTAGTTTTGTGTGGAGGAAGAGAGTTGTCTTTAGAGGGCAGGCTGTGACTGCCATGGTCACCATTTTGATGTACTAAGTAAATTCTCCTAGTACTTTTGTAGTGGTGACCAAAAAAATACTGTAGTAAAAATCTTTTCAACTTTTCAGTCACAGCTGCTGACCCAAACAGGGGTTGAGAGAGAAGGGTACATTATCCCATAGCAGTGAGTGGGTAAGTGAGCCAGTTTTAGGTCTCGAGAGAGAAGGGTCCAATATCCTGTAGCACGGGTGGGTAAGACATTGGCGGGAGTGTGACGTCACGCGCTGCGAGCGTGTATGGGGAAGTATGATGATAATAATAATAATAATATCATTAATCATGTTTTTACAGTTATTATTATTATTATTATTATTATTATTATTATTATTATTATTATTATTATTATTTTTATCATTATTATCGATATTAACAATATTGTGCTAGAAAATGAGGTCGAAGTTCAGTAATAGTTGATAAATGAATTGAGAATTTAAAATTATTTATTTATTTTTAATAAGAATAAACATACAGAATTTTACTAAAATTATTAAAGCATTTTAAAATCTGAAATAATGCATTCCAAGCTTCGTTTGTTATACATAAATGTAGGCGGTATCTCAAAACTTAGAATTTACAGTAATATGCATATCATTGAACTTTAACCTCATTTTCTGCCGTAGCTAATGTTGCTATTTTTAATCCTGTTTTAGACAAATATTTATTAATTATGGAAACCTTTAGACAAATAAATACTTGTCTAAAACAGGATTAAAAATAGCAACATTAGCGGGAGAGAAAATTGGTGAGCTAGCGAGGACTAAAGAGACCGGACTTGTCAATAATAACATCGTAGTGTACAGCATACCATGCAAAGGTTGTACAAAGCAGTACGTAGGAGAAACAGGCAGGGGACTTAAAACAAGAATAGCAGAGCATAGGAAAGATGTTTTAAAACACAACACATCAAACTCCCTTGTATTGCACATAGAAAAATGTAAACACCTACCAAAATGGGAAGAGACTAAAGAAATTAAAGTTGGATTGAAGAAAAGAATGAGAAAAGCTATAGAGGCAGCCTTCATAACAACTAGGGAAGTCATTAACCACAAAGAAGGTTTAATCAGGTGGGCGGGTAATTCCGCCAGATTGGCCCTTAGGTCAGGTACAAGGAAAATCCCCAGTAAAGGCTCGTCACGTAGGCGGATAATGCCACCTGACTAGGAAAATAAAATTAGGTGAGGTACACGCCAGGATGGCAATACTCTGTACGAATGTCAAATGAGAAAATTTTGTATGTTGTTATAAATAGTGTGTTTTCACTCATGTAAATCAGTCTCTCTGAGGATGGCTATTCAGCCGAAACGTTAGAGATTAAAAGAATCCTAACTCCTCCCTGGGTTTTATCCCCCTTCTTAAACCCAACTACTTGTCAACATGAACAGTTCACATACTTAAAACTGCTTTCACAAACAAAATTAAATTTTTAAGAATGTTTACATTTGTGGTTTATATCAACAAATCATACTTAAAGTATGTAGGCCTGTAAGCATAATATTCTGGTATATACATCGCTCTTAATATCACAATACCTGTGTTATTGCAAACGAAAAGAACATGATATTCATCACCTACAGCATCAGCATCACACTTACTAGAGATTCAAGCTTCTCTAGTTGCACCAGTGTACCTACCAACATTAAAAGGCAACTTGTTATTCAAAGTTCTTAGTTTTGTCAGCAAAATATGCCTTGTCTTCTGCATCTTGACAATGTATTCTTCTATACCATAATTCATTTTAATTATCCTATAATTACTAGATAAGGATTTTGTTTCAATGTTACCACGCCAAGCTGTTATCCACCAGTCCCTCAATCTTAAATCAGCAGCTTTTTTAACCCATATCACATTAGGAACACTTTGTGATAACCACAACCATGACATTCCAACATTCATCACAGATAACCATGGTGAAGCATAAATACCTAACCTATCTAAATGCAGTAAACACCTATACATAACAAAACACAATTTAGTTTCTTTGCCGGAAATCATTCTCTTCCAATATCCTATCATTTTACACTTAATATAAGTGGATATACACTAAGTTCGCCATACACCATATCGTTACTAGTCCTTTATGTACATGCAACAGGGTGGTCTAACTACGGGCCCGCGGGCCACAAGTAGTCCGCCAGTTGATTGTCTGTGGCCCGCGACTGCCTGTATTATAAATTTATCTTGCACACGAAAAACACAGACAAAGATTCTGTGCCTGTATATGAATATGAAGCAACAGCTAGAGATGCAACATGGCGGCAGGGAGAAAGAGGCTGAAGACAGTCTGTTAGAGGAGAGATGATGAGACGAAAAGCTTTTGATTCCACCCTATCTAGAAGAACAGTATGAGTGGAACCCCTCCAGGCATGTGAAGCATACTCCATACATGGATGAATAAGGCCCTTGTACAGAGTTAGCAGCTGGGGGGGTGAGAAAAACTGGCGGAGATGTCTCAGAATGCCTAACTTCATAGAAGCTGTTTTAGCTAAAGATGAGATGCGAAGTTTCCAGTTCACATTATAAGTAAAGGACAGACCGAGGATTTTCAGTGTAGAAGAGGGGGATAGTTGAGTGTCATTGAAGAAGAGGGGATAGTTGTCTAGAAGGTTGTGTCGAGTTGATAGTTGGAGAAATTGAATTTTTGAGGCATTGAACAATACCAAGTTTGCTCTGCCCCAATCAAAATTTTAGAAAGATCAGAAGTCAAGCGTTCTGTGGCTTCCCTGCGTGAAATGTTTACATCCTGAAGAGTTGGACGTTTATGAAAAGATGTGGAAAAGTGCAGGGTGGTATCATCAGCGTAGGAGTGGATAGAACAAGAAGTCTGGTTTAGAATAATAAGAAGAGAGTGGGTGACAGGACAGAACCCTGAGGAACACCACTGTTAATAGTTTTAGGAGAAGAACAGTGACCGTCTACCAGAGTAGCAATAGAACGGTCAGAAAGGAAACTTGAGATGAAGTTACAGAGAGAAGGATAGAAGCCATAGGAGGGTAGTTTGGAAATCAAAGCTTTGTGCCAGACTCTATCAAAAGCTCTTGATATGTCCAAGACAACAGCAAAAGTTTCACCAAAATCTCTAAAAGAGGATGACCAAGACTCAGTAAGGAAAGCCAGAAGATCACCAGTAGAGCGGCCTTGGCGGAACCCATACTGGCGATCAGATAGAAGGTTGTGAAGTGATAGATGTTTAAGAATCTTCCTGTTGAGGATAGATTCAAAAACTTTAGATAGGCAGGAAATTAAAGCAATAGGACGGTAGTTTTAGGGATTAGAGCGTTCACCCTTTTTAGGAACAGGTTGAATGCAGGCAAACTTCCAGCAAGAAGGAAAGGTAGATGTTGACAGACAGAGCTGAAAGAGTTTGACTAGGCAAGGTGCAAGCACGGAGACACAGTTTCGGAGAACAATAGGAGGAACCCCATCTGGTCCATAAGCCTTCCGAGGGTTTATGCCAGCAAGGGCATGGAAAACATCATTGCGAAGAATTTTAATAGGTGGCATGAAGTAGTCAGAGGGTGGAGGAGAGGGAGGAACAAGTCCAGAATCGTCCAAGGTAGAGTTTTTAAGAAAGGTTTGAGCGAAGAGTTCAACTTTAGAAATAGATGTGATAGCAGTGGTGCCATCTGGTTGAAATAGACGAGGGAAAGAAGAAGAAGCAAAGTTATTGGAGATATTTTTGGCTAGATGCCAGAAGTCATGAGGGGAGTCAAATCTTGAATGGTCTTGATACTTTCTGTTAATGAAGGAGTTTTTGGCTAGTTGGAGAACAGACTTGGCATGGTTCTGGGCAGAAATATAAAGTGCATGATATTCTGGTGATGGAAGGCTTAAGTACCTTTTGTGGGCCACCTCTCTATCATGTATAGCACGAGAACAAGCTGTGTTAAACCAAGGTTTAGAAGGTTTTAGGACGAGAAAAAGAGTGAGGAATGTACGCCTCCATGCCAGACACTATCATCTCTGTTATGCACTCAGCAGACAAAGACGGGTCTCTGACACGGAAGCAGTAGTCATTCCAAGGAAGATCAGCAAAATACCTCCTCAGGTCCCCCCAACTAGCAGAGGCAAAACGCCAGAGGCACCTTCGCTTAGGGGGATCCTGAGGAGGGATTGGAGCGATAGGACAAGATACAGATATGAGATTGTGATCGGAGGAACCCAATGGAGAAGAAAGGGTGACAGCATAAGCAGAAGGATTAGAGGTCAGGAAAAGGTCAAGAATGTTGGGCGTATTTCCAAGACGGTCAGGAATACGAGTAGGGTGTTGCACCAATTGCTCTAGGTCGTGGAGGATAGCAAGTTTGTAGGCTAGTTCACCAGAATGGTCAGTGAAGGGAGAGGAAAGCCAAAGCTGGTGGTGAACATTGAAGTCTCCAAGAATGGAGATCTCTGCAAAAGGGAAGAGGGTCAGAATGTGCTCCACTTTGGAAGTTAAGTAGTCAAAAAAATTTCTTATAGTCAGAGGAGCTAGGTGAGAGGTATACAGCACAGATAAATTTAGTTTGAGAGTGACTCTGTAGTCGTAACCAGATGGTGGAAAACTCGGAAGATTCAAGAGCGTGGGCACGAGAGCAGGTTAAGTCATTGCGCACATAAATGCAGCATCCAGCTTTAGATCGAAAATGAGGATAGAGAAAGTAGGAGGGAACAGAAAAGGGGCTACTGTCAGTTGTCTCAGACACATGAGTTTCAGTAATGAAAAGAAGATGAGGTTTAGAAGAAGAGAGGTGGTGTTCTACAGATTGAAAATTACATCTTAGACCGCGAATGTTGCAGAAATTAATGAAGAAAAAGTTGAGGGGGGTGTTAAGACACTTAGGGTCGTCGACAGAAAGGCAGTCCGACCTGGGGACATTTATGGTCCCCTCCCTAGATGGGGACTCCGAGGCTGGTGTAGGAGTCGCCATGATAATTTTAAATTTTTTGAGTGAAGGGAGTGTGTGTTATTAGGTGCTTGTAGTTTTGTGTGGATGAAGAGAGTTGTCTTTAGAGGGCAGGCTGTGACTGGTATGTTGTTGTAGATTTACCAACACCAGTCTTCCCCTAACCTACCACTGAATATAAACAATTGGTTGTTTTTTTACAAAATTCTACTAATTTCCTACCATATGAGTTCCTATGTTTGTGATGGTATGTCATAATCTTTAAGACTTAAATAGGGCATCTCAGCAGACATTAGATCATCCTCATTAACAGAACAAACCTCAGAAATAGTTAAAGTATGAACATTGAAATCACCACAGAGGACATGTATATATAATCATCATTTGTATAAGTTAACAAAAAATCATCCAATTCCTCAGAGTGCTTTGCACTGCCGTATCTTGAATGTGAATGGGGTATGCACACACAACTTAACACCAACTTCTTATCTAAATTTACATCTTCCTTGTCTATCTTTATTGAGAATAAACATTCATAATAGTTTCTTATTTGCTTCCAATTGAAACTAGCGTTCTTTTTGACAGCAACAAGTAGTCCACCAGACTTATATCTACTAAATTTACTTCTGTTTTTAAACACAATATCAAACCCATTCCCTTCCATTACATCTTTCACACTCAACATGTCAACATCATCAGTTTTTGTTTCACAGAAGCAAATTACATCATAATATTTTATATAATCAACAAAATCATGTGAGAGGAACTTTCCTTTAAGTCCACATACATTAAAGGATAACAGTTCAACTGACAGTAGGTGTACAGTAGGCGGCACAAGCTTCTTTTTCCACAATATTACAGTAGAAATGTGCCTATGTGTGCGCTGTGCCCCGGCGCCTCCCTATACTTTAACTAAATGATCCAGGTTGAGCTGCTTCCAGTCAGGTTGGTGATTCCTACTTTATGTAGATCATCAGGGGTATTTATGACTACTGGTCTGCCTCCACTGTACAACCAGGTTAAAATGCTCCACTCCCTAGTAAACATTTTTCACTGTTTCCTGCTCCTTCACCAAACACATAATTTTTGCCCTTAGTGAGATCAAATCATCGTTTACATACACTTTCCTCTGCCGACCTTTAAGTTTTTTTTTTTTTTCTTACTGTACATCATTTCATTTTTTTTTTTTTTTTTCTTTCTGTGACACAATCTCAGAATTATCGGCTTACCTCCTTCTCTGGGCTTTCCCAAGCGATGTGCAAACGAGATGTCATCTGTCTTGAGTTTCACACCAATGTCTCCTGCCAGCTCAATGATCTTTGCCTGCAAAATGGCCTCGACATCGTCTGCCTCCTCCTCCAGCCCAAGAATACGCAAGTTCTTGCGTATTCTTCGAGAGTACTGCTCCTGATTATCGTTTTCATATCTATTCAGTAGGCAGTACCGCTGTATTTCAGCTATCTTGTTATCCATTTTGTCACTTAACTCCTTCATAGACGTGGATATAGCAGTGGACACAGCTATAGATATTATGTTTGCTATGCCTGAAAGTATCGCGGCAGCCACATCCCTGACAGTCTTGCTTATCCTGCTTCCTTGTAAGGAGCTGGTTATATTATCTAACTTCTCATCTACCTTGGCCTTGACTAGATTTTCCAACTCAGCTCCCACTGCATAAGCCATTGTAATATATTGTGGTAGAAAGTGCAGAGTCAGCTTAGGTACCAGTATTAGTAGCCGTGTGTAGCTCTGTTGTTTGCTTGTTTACACATGGAAGCCCAATCCAGTCCCAAAAACAACAGTATTTTACCTTCAATAATGGCAATGGAAATGAAATTTAAGCTCCAATGCTGCATTCCATATATCGTCAGTTATTAGCAGTCGCCTCCGTTGACAGTAATAACACCAAGATGCCATAGTTAAACCGAGAATTCAACTTAGCTGTGGAGCTGTCTCAAGCACGTCTACTAGGTGAGTGTGTGTGTGTATGTGTGTGGGTGGGTGTGTGAGTGGGTGTGTGTTCGTACTTATATACATAGAGAATGATAATGTTTGTGCTATTAACTAAAGAAAAATATAAACAAAGTAAATAAAAAAGGAAAGAAAGAAAACGTAAACAGCACAATAAATATGCGATTTAGGAAGGGGAATAGTGGAAAAAGAAGGAAGGAAAAATAAATAAATAGATAAAATAATTAATGAATAATTAAATAAGAACATTACTAAATTTATTTCACTTATCACCCACCTAACACCAACGGTGGGGTTGGCACCTGATGACTGCTGGCCTGGGAACGAACATCTGAAAAAATAATAAAAATAACTTCATCCCAGGCCCCTCCAAATGAATGCAAGCCGAAAAAAATACACCTGATTTAGCTAGAAAAAGTAAACAGCAAGACAGTCTGCCCGTCTAATTTTATCTACTACTGTACTTCCTTTGCTTTCCCATCCGTTCATCTCTTTCCGCCCACTTTTCTTCTTCAAATTTCATCCACCTTTCCTATCCCCCCAATTAATTTCAATTCAGAGCATCATTAGCCTGAAGATGTTCATAGAGGAACGAAACGTCGTTGACACTACAAGTTTTGGAAAGCTCCTCGGAGCCCTGCCTCTCGCAGAAAAAGAATATATATATATATATATATATATATATATATATATATATATATATATATATATATATATATATATATATATATATATATATATATATATATATATATACACACACACACACACACACACACACACACACACAATCAACACCATTTCCATTTTAAATAAAACTGTAAAAAAAGATATATATATATACAATCTACTTAGTATAACTATATTATTAGTAGTAGTAT
The DNA here is from genome assembly GCF_035594125.1 of Scylla paramamosain. Classification (NCBI taxonomy): domain Eukaryota; kingdom Metazoa; phylum Arthropoda; class Malacostraca; order Decapoda; family Portunidae; genus Scylla; species Scylla paramamosain. The sequence continues at coordinate 16,572,694 of NC_087161.1, forward strand.
GTACTTTGTATGAAATGTGTTAATGTGTGTGTAGTAGTAGTAGTAGTAGTAGTAGTAGTAGTAGTAGTAGTAGTAGTAGTAGTAGTACATTAGTATAAATATGTTGCCTGTGTATAAATATACACTTTCTATCACCACTGGATTTTTCATGCCCTAGAAATGTGTATACAGGTTTTTTTTTTTTTTTCTGGAGACAGTTTGACAGGGATTCTGCTTCGTCAGTGGGGAAAGCACTCATGAGAAACTGACTAATCATCTACATGGGTTTTGAAAGTAGTCCTGATCAGTCCAAAGCATTAAAGAACATGATATCCTATGATTACATGTAAGCGAACCTTTGCACCTGAGTGAGCGAAAAACCTCACTCTGCTACGTAAATTGGAAGGGAGATATAAGAGAATCGTACCAAATTCCTTATAGTGTACCAGCTCTTATTTAAATCATTTTAACTTAAGAAAAAAAAAAAAAGATAATTCAGCTCTGTATTTTTCCATAAAGAGCATTTCTCGTGTCAACTTGCGGTGATGAAATTATACCCGAGTTCATCTTCGATCTGTTTTCTTTATATCTGCCTGGATAGTTAGAAAACACACCATCTACTGCACTATAAGGGGGACTTAAATATTTGTTTCTCTGGCTGTTATGATATATCTTTTGGTCTTACGCCCACGGAGATGAATAGATACAATATCATTGAACAAGGATATTTTTTCTCTTATC
>NC_087161.1:16575913-16578413 GCF_035594125.1 Scylla paramamosain
ATATATATATATATATATATATATATATATATATATATATATATATTTCGTGAGCACACACACACACACACACACACACACACACACACACACACACACACACAAACGAGTCAGCATTCTTCTGCTCATGAAATATATATATATATATATATATATATATATATATATATATATATATATATATATATATATATATATATATATATATATATTTCATGAGCAGAAGAATGCTGACTCGTCTGTGTAATAATAATAATAATAATAATAATAATAATAATAATATACGGTTTATTCTTTAGGCAGTCAAACAAACTGAAAATGTACATTGGGGGTGGGGAAATACTTGACATTAATCCTAAAGGTAAGTCAAATCTAGAAGAGACTATTGATTGATGGCTCGCACCATGGTGGGAATCGCACTGAGTCTGTACCGGTCCGTACGTGGCGCCTTTAGGGGCGTTATCTTATTGTGGTGTCTGGTGGCACGGGTAGGGCGAGGCGCGTCAGGCGGCAGCATGTTTCTGAGACGTGGATGATTCAGAAGTCCCCTTCCAAACTTCTCTAGAGCCTCACTGTACCTGGTGGATAGTCTGGACAGCTTCAGGGTGTTCAGGGCTTCTTCATAGGTGGTGTATGCAGGGCCAAGGATGACCCTGCAAGCCCTTTTCTGCACACTCTCCAACTGTAGCTGTTGAGTTTGTGTGAGGGAGGAGGACCACGCTGGGGAGGCGTACATGAGTTTGGGGAGGATGAAAGTAAGATACACCCCCCTTAACTCATCTGTCGGCGTCCCCAGCGACCTGAGTCTGCGCAGCATGTACAGCCTGTAGGTAGCTGATCTTATGGTGCTGGCGACATGCTGCTTCCAGGTCAGCTGGTCGTCCACCGTGACTCCGAGGAGCTTGGCACATCGGACTACCTGAAGGGGGTGAGGGCCCACTGAGAGCTGGGGAGGGGGCACTGGTACAGAGGAGGTACAGAAATGCATCACCACAGTTTTGTTGTGGTTGATGGTCATCCTGCTCTCCTCCGTCCACGTCTGCAGTCGCTCCAGGATCGCTTGCAGTGGCGAGTAGTCCGGGTTCTTGGTGGAAACTGGGACGCCCACGGTGCAGTCGTCCACATATTTCCAGCGATGGGGGGTGTCAGTGAGGGCGTCGTTAATGAGGAGGAGGAAGCATAGAGGACCCATCTTGGTCCCCTGGGGGACCCCACAAGTCAGCTGTTGGAAAGTAGAGACAGAGCCCTGATAGCGAACGGCCTGACGCCTCCCTGTGAGGAAGTCGGCTAGCCACGCTATCAGGTTAGGAGGGAGACCCAGACTCACTGCTTTGCTGATGACAACAGTGTGATCAACAAGATCAAAAGCCTTTTTGAAGTCCACAAAAGCAACAGCTAGAGAGGTGTTTCGCTTGTCCAGGTGGCTGTGGATGAATTCAAGGAAGCTGGTCAGGTAATGGGAGGTGGAGGTGGCTTTAATATTTCCAAATTGTCTGATATCCACGGTATTACAAATTTTGGTGTAGGCCCAGTCATATACAAAATCTTCACAAATAAGGCTAGGGATGGGGGTGATAGAGACTGGTCTGAGATCATTAAGTGACTGTGGACTGGAGGTTTTGGGGATGGGGGTGACGTAAGATGTCTTCCAGTCCTCGGGGCAAGAGTGTTGGGAGAGTGAAGCGTTTATTAATGAGCATAGCGGTGTTGCTAGCTCTACAGCAAATTCCTTGTAAATTTTTATAGGAAGGTCAGTGGGTGTGGTGGATCTTGGTTTGAATTTGAGTATTCTCTTAAAAACATCCACCGCCTGGACACTGGGGTTATGAGAGGGGGGCCGGAAGATAGGCAGGAAGCAGAGTGGTGTGGAGGGGAGGAAAGGTTTGACAGATAGCAGCAAAGTGATCGTTCATCTCCTGAGCCGCGAGAGTAGCAGGAAGGTGTGAGGTGCAAGGAAGAGACGAAGTGTGCTTTTGTAGGCCACACAAAGCTTTGATCTTAACGTACCACTGTCTGTTGTTGGTCAGCTTGAGGTGGTGTATCTTGTCTGGGTAATAGTTTGCCTTTGCATTCTTAATCTCCCTGATTACTCTGTTTCTTAGTTTCCTGTAAAGGACCGGGCAGGAGTGGAACGCCCAGGTCCGCTGACGCATGAGTCTTTTAATGCGGGGTGTCATCCAGGGAGCATCAGAAGGGTGCGTTGTGACGCTCTTGGTTGGGAAGTAGTGGTGGAAGGCCTCTGTGGTGGTGGTGACGTAATTCTGCCATTTTAAGTGGACGTCCTCCACATCCAGCACCTCGGTCCACGGGTGTTGTGCCATCCACTGCCCAAACTCCCTCATGGCTGAGTCAGGCATGGGGCGGTGGGTCCTGGTGATGGCTGACCGGGGGGTCGAGGTGGTGGGTGTGGGTGACCACAGTATGGAAAGCTGGGTGCTCCGTCCCATGGGAGGCAGCGGTTTTGGGGGGCGAGTACTGCTGGCCCAGGTCTGTCAGTATA
>NC_087161.1:16583413-16588413 GCF_035594125.1 Scylla paramamosain
CCTGATGGTGCAGGGTCTGACGAACCACGTGTCCTTCCCTACACATGAGAGGGGGAGGGTCGCTGGACCCTGTGCTAACAGATCTCCCTGACTCCAGCATCGTCTGCCATCAACTGGGGACGGTGGGCACCTCCGACCACCATGCCGTGCTGGCACGCGTCAAGCTGGATATAGCGAGGGAGGCCGCAGCCCCGCGCACTATCTGGCTGTGGGAGCAGGCTGGACTGGGCATCCCTGAGACACGACATCGTTCGCTTGAACTGGGACGCCCTACTGATAAGGAACGCGGAGGAAAAGGCCCGTGCTCTCACCACCAAGCTCCCTTGCCCTCCAGCAGCAACACGTCCCCAGCAGAAGGTACCTCGTTAGGCCTAGTGACCCTGCTTGGTTTGGTTACCGAATGCCGAGCGGCCGCTGAGGCTAAACACGAAGCCTGGGTGAGGTACAAACGACGTCCAACACACTACAACTGGGCCCAACATCGTGTGGCGTGTAGACGGGTGACAGCTACCTGCAGGTGGGCGAGACGACAGCAGCGAGAGGACATAAGGCGAAAGCTTTGTGGCTCAGGGGTTGGCCACAAGACCTGGTGGAGGCTTGTCAAGGAGCAGCAAGGAACAGGTCGCCGCGACACTGTTCCTCCACTAACAAGGCTGGACGGGACAACAGCCACCAGCAGTGAGGACAAGGCTTCTCTACTCGCTGAGTTTTTCGCAGAGAAGATGTCAGTCACTGATCCGGGTAGACGTCCACCTCACCTCCCTCAGGAAACAGACCACACCGTCGCCGATGTTCAGGTGACACGTGAACAGGTGGAGCGGCTAATGAGGGAAGTAGAGGAGAACAAAGCCACCGGCCCGGACGACATCAGCCCGCGGCTCCTCAAACGTTGCGCCAGTGAGCTGTCAGGTCCTCTCACCAGCGTCTTCAGGGCCTGCCTTGATGGAGCACAGATGGCCCTCTATATGGAAGGAGGCGCGAGTGGTACCAAGCCCACAAGAAGAACTCAAAGTCTGAGCCCCAGCAACTACAGACCCATCTCGCTGCTCTCCGCGGTGGGCAAGATGCTGGAGCAGCTAGTGGCAGGTGTCATCTGTCATCACCTGAGTGAGCACCGCCCTCCTCTCAGACAGACAGTTCGGCTTCCGGCCTGGCCGCTCAACAGCGGACCTCCTCACCCTCCTCTCCCAAGGCTGGCAGGATGCCCTGGACGAAGGTCTGGATACTCTTGTGGTGGCCCTGGACATTGCTGGGGCCTTTGATAGGGTCTGGCACGCGGGGCTTGTAAAAAAGCTATGCGCCAAGGGTATCCAGGGCAACCTCCTTGCACTGCTCGAGGACTACCTTCAGGGGAGAACCCCTCGGGTAGTCATCAATGGACAGGCATCCCAGCCGTTACCTACACAGGCCTCAGTTCCACAGGGTTCAGTGTTGGGCCCGATCCTGTGGAACATATACATCAATGACCTCCTGCGGCAAATACCGACTCAGCTTGCATACGCCGACGACTGCAGTCTCTCCCGCTCCTACAGCCGCTCCTACAGTCAGCGAGCCGTTAGAGAGCTGAATAGGCAGCTCAGGCTGGTGATGGAGTGGAGAGAGGAGTGGTAAGTCAGCTTCGCTCCAGAAAAAGACGCATAGTCATCTCACGGTCCCCAGCTGCCTCCCCAGCCGTCTCAGGCTGTCTGATTTTTGGAGGCCCAGCCACTTCCCCTCCAGGAACACGTCAAGTTTGCTGGGAGTGACAGTGGACTGTGGCCTGCGCTTTGACCGCCATGTTGCTGCTGTTGCCCACCAGGTCTCCCAGCGAGTCTCTGCACTGCGTCGGATGTCAGGAAACCTCGACTCCCGGGGCATCCTCACACTGTACAAGGCTCAGATACGGCCTTGTATGGAGTACAGTGCCTTGTCCTGGATGTCGAGTGCCCCCACCCACTTGCAGAGACTGGATGCTGTGCAAACGACGTGTCCTGCGCTTGGTTGGGATGGACGGACCAGCAGCAGCAGCAGCAGCAGGAGGAACAAGACCGGAGTCACGTCGCTGGAGCATCGGCGGGGACGTGTCGGCGCTGGTGGTCCAGCACAAGGCCCTGGTTCTGGAGGTCCCCTCATCTCAGCTCGCCTAAGGCTCCCCCACACGAGATGTCCAGAGGGCGTCCAGGACCACCACCCTCCAGTGACATTGCTCGGTGCAAGTGCCTCGATCTTACTCGAGGCAGCACCAGCGCTCTTACACAGCCAGAACCTCCAGGACCTGTGGAATGTGTTTACGGCAGCCACGAGTCTGATACACAGACAATGACACTCCAGCAAGTGAAAGTGGCTGCACCACAGGTGGCGTAAAACACAAACTCCCACACTAGTGCTGTGTTAATCATGTGTATATATATATATATAGTAGGACTGAGTTCGCTTTTGTATATATCTTTCTTCTTTTACATTTAAGTATAGCCTTTTCAAATAAAAGCATCAAAAACGTGATGTTTTAAGCCCGATGTAAATTTTTGTTTAAATAAAAAAAAAGAGAGAGAGAGAGAGAGAGAGAGAGCGAGGAGGAGAGAGAGAGAGAGAGAGGAGAGAGAGAGAGAGAGAGAGAGAGAGAGAGAGAGAGAGAATGAGTTCAAGTCAGGTCGTGAGAGAGGAAGGACGTTACGAGTACATATACCCACGCTCCGTAATTTTCGACCATCTGTGCGGTGCAAAAACACATTCGGTCTTGTTGCCATACACCAGTGAACAGGTATACCGACGCGTAATGTGGTGCATTCTTCATAGTGAGCGAAAGTGCTTTAACAGTGACGCATTATATCAAAACATGAGTGTGCTGTGACCTGACTGACCCACCAGGCCAGGCCGCCACCCTGCTTCTAACAACCCCCTCCCTCGCCCTCCGTCCCCTCTCCACCACCCCCTCGCTTTGTCCTGCCACTGACTCCCCACATGGCCACTAACGCCACCCAGGAAGCCTCCTCTCCTCACCAGAAGATTGAGTGGGCAGGCAAGTCTGTCTTTCCAGGGGCAACATACTGCTGTTGTGTGTAACCTCTCCACCTGACTCAAGCCAGTAACAGCGTGCAGTCAGGAAGACTGCCCGAACCAGGCCTGTTAAAGGGTGTCACAGTGAGGGCCCATTTTGTTGTTCCAACACAGCGGAGCTGAGGCAAGCGCGGGGCATCTCACACCCCCGTCACCCACGTGGTACCCGAGGCGCCAGCCACCGAGGACGAGACACCGGCCACCCCAGGTCGACACGCCTGCCACCCCCACCTGACCCTCCTACCCAGCAACCATCACTGACAACGAAGACGCTGCCAATCAGGGAAGAGCTACTAACAAACCCTCCTGAAAGCCCTGGTTGACATCATCTTGAAACAGAGGAACGAAATTTTCTCTCTCAAGAGCACTGTTGAAGCCTACCAACAACACAGCTCGAGGGTGCAGCAGCAGAGAGCAGCGCTAGAAGCAGCACTCAGCGCTATTGACGGCCTCTCTCAGGTGCAACAACTAGCTCCCTCTCCAGTCCCTTCTACCCAAGCTTGTAGTGCCCTGCCGAGCAAGATAGACAGTGACTGGCGGGAAGTGTGTGCCTCACACCCACGTTGGGCCGGCTGGTTGGGAGGCTGGTGGGTAAAGCAAGACCGCTACGGAAGGTGACTACACGAAACCTCACCTCCACTCAACACACCTGACCTCACCCACACCCAGCAACCACCACCACCAACCCAGCGCTCCCAGCCCTCTTCCCTCTCCGCCACCACCACCACCACCACCGCTACCGTTGGCCGCGCCAACCCTCCTCCCCGTTGCCAGGCCGTCACCAACGCCTCCACCACCACCGAGTCAGCCTCCTCCACAGCTGGGCCGCTACATTCCACCACCAGACAGAACACCAACAGACGACGGGGAAGTGCAAACCAAAGGTCGCGCTTTCTGTGGTCGCTGCCGGCAGCGAGGCCACACGGCAGGGACGCTGCTCTGTAGTGGTCTGTGACTACTGCGGCCGCAGAGGACACCACGTAGACCAGTGCCGAACACGCCAGGCTGTAGGAGTCAAGGAGGCTTGAGTGCACGTACTGTCTCAGACGCGGCCACACTCGGGCTACACTCGGGCCAGCGAGGCACATTCAGGATGCGACTCATTACAGCCATTCTGACAGAGCGTCACCAAGCCCGCCACTCCCCCCAACCTGCACCTTACCGGTCCGACCTGACCGCCGTGGGCGCCGCCACACACCCTGCCTGGACACAGCCTTCCCCCCCCCCCCCCACCCGCCCCGCTCCTGGTACGCTAAGAAGAATGGCCGCCACCGCCGCCGCCGCCGCCACCACCGCTGCCAACCACCGGCCGCCTCCACCCTCACAGTCCTGTCTGACACACACAGCCCTCGTGAAACACGCCGACGTAGTGATGGCAGTGGAGACCTTCCTGGATGACAGCTGTGTTACCACCTACGACAGGATTACCGGCTACTCCCACTGGATGAGGCGTGACCGCCAGGTGTGGGCAGGGAGGTAATTTAGCCGTGTGTCATCGCGAGGGTCTCCACATGGGAGCCCTGACAGTCAACACACCGGACGTGATGGAGATGATGTTTTTCCGTATCATACTTGCTGACAGGGGCGCCCTGCTGCTGTGTGTCATGTACCGACCTCAGTGGCAGGGAAGCGAGCCGCTCAACTACCTCACCAACAACCTGGACGACATCATGGCGGCTCACAACTGTCAGAACGTTGTGATTGTGGGCGACCTCAACTACAACATTGTCTTGAGGGCATTTACTGAGCTGACAGTGGTGCAGGGACTTCACAACCATGTTGACTTTCCTACACATCAGCGTGGAGGATCTCTGGACCCTGTGCTTGCAGACGTGGCAGGTGACTGTGTACAGTGCCGCCCACTGGACTTCGTGGGTACCTCTGATCACCTTGCCGTCCTCTCCACCATTAACCTCGCCCCAGCCCGTGAGGAAGAGCACCACAGGACCATCTGGCTGTGGGAC